>NW_024884755.1:7631123-7713382 GCF_019232065.1 Centrocercus urophasianus | reverse complement strand
CGAGCCCCCCGGCGCCCCTCCGCCGGGCGGGCTGCGAGGAGCCCACGGGCCGTGGCGGGAGGCCGCGTCCGGCGCCGCCTTGCCCTCCGACCCCCCCTGCCGGGGGAAGCTGCCCCGCGGTGCCCGGCCGACCTCCCCCTGAGGATGGGGCCGGGGGCTGCAGCCGGGGCGTAAAAGAGCAGTGCCGAATTTGCCTCTGCCGCGGTTCGCCCGAAGGAAACGGGGTAGGGTTTTTAAACGGGGCGGGGGGGCGGCAGCGGCTGTGCCCGGGGAACTCCCCCGGAGTCTCCGTGCCGGTGCTCGCAGCTCCCCGCGGCGGGATGGCGGCATCCCCCAGTCACAGTGCGGGCTGCTCCCGGCGCGGCACTGCTAAGCGCTGCGCAGTGCCACGGGACAAAGCCACCGCGGAGGTTTACACCGAGCAGCAATAGAACAAAGTGAGCCGGGAACTTCAGGAGATAAACCTAAGGAAAGATGGAAGAACTTCCTGCAATGTACCAACTCCACCTGAAACATTCCTTGCCCTTCCCTTGTTCCCGAAGTGCCTCACTAACAGCTCCTCGCTCCACAAAGAGGTTCTCCCTCAGTGCTCGGCCATGCGCCTGCACCTCGCCAGCAGCACCATCCCTGCCCTGCTCCAATGAAGGCCCTGCCGCCAGGCACCTCATCACCTGCCAGGTGAAGGCCCACAGAAGGGTCACTGTGCTCACAGTGACATTTCCCTACGTGCTTTAAAAAAATGGCATAGTTACAGAATGTAAGGATGACACAAGAGACAGCAGACGTGTCTGTGGGGATACCGTCTACAGCAGAGACGTTCCAATCAATATTAAATACCGATCGGTATGGACAACATCACAGACCAATCAATAACATCCATTATTGTACTCGGTTTCCCACTACAAGAATGCAGTTTCTAAGTGAAACTCATCCTTAGGGGCTGCCCGTTCAACGTTAAGGCCTACCTGGACTGGCGGTGCCTGAAGGAGCCTCTGGCAGTGCAGGAGCCATAGGGTCACAGCAGCACCGACGCAGGTACGTGACTGCCTCTTGCCCAGCAGGCATCATGGGCCATGGCAGCAGGTGTATCAGAAGCACAGCAGGCTGAGGAGGAACACAAAAAGCAACAGGCACTGTGAGAGGGAGCGGGACACTGGGACGTAGCTGTGCTCTCAGTGAACATCTCAGGCATTTGTTGCTGTGCATGCCTCACCTATGGTAACAGCTGCACAAACCTAAACATCTGGTGTTGTGGGAGGAGAGAAAAGCGTATTTAATTTGCCTGGTGTGCCATACAATTTAAAATTATTAATTGGAATTCTGGTTTTCATTTGCCCGTAAGCTCACAAGTGCAATTTTAAACACATATCTCAGTTAAACAAATACTTTTGAACTTGTCTACAATAAAACCGCTCCACAGAGCTTCTCTCATGGCACTGTATCATGCTTAAAATTAATCCACTCAGCAGAAAGTTTTGGCCAGGGAAAGAAAGAAAAAGACTAAATTAAAAAATGGGAAAGGAAACACCAGATAAGGAAGAGAAGGAAGGCGGCAGAGAATGGGAAATCACTGGGCCAGACAGAAACTACTTCAGGGCATTGGTGGTGACAGCTCCATCCTGGAGCCTGGGAAGCGCATCGCGTTGGCTGCTGAGAGCGCATTAAAGTCAAAGCACGGACTCAGGTTCCCTTTTGCTGATTTTTATTTGATAGTGAAGAACTCTGGCAGAGTGGTGAAAGAGAGGGCTGAGGGCTTAATGCCTGAAAGCACCAGAGTTCACCAAAGGGCGTCTCTCGGCACACTGAGATATTGCTTTAGACCTTTTTATTTCAGCAATATAAAGTGTGGCTGCAGCAGTATCTCGGGGGTTCGGCTGATCCTTATCCTCGCTGAGCTACAGACTTGTGCTTTATCTCAGCAGCTCTTTGATGGAATTATTGTAATTGTAATTCACATTTGTCTATCACTCTGGATCTTAATGGATGCCTAATGGATGACTGGCCCGAGGATCAATAGTACCACGTCTTGTCTACTTGGGATGAGAGAACTGAATGTTAAAACAAATACGCCTACTATGCTAAAGATGCAGAAATATTAAGCAGATCAATGCAAACCAGGTTTGCTGGGAGGTGAGGAGGCCCCGCACGCAGCATGGGAGGACCTGTGGCCCTTCTGCCCGCTCACCCAGCCCTACCAGCACGTGGCTGTGCACTTTTTAAGGAGCATAATAAATCACACAACATTTTCCACAACTAAGTTCTTTCTAATCTAGCCAGACAATTCTTAAACCTTTAATGGGCTGATGATTGTAAAATCACTTCTGTCTGGGTTTCTGAGCAGTAATCTTCAAATTATGGGTTTGAAACAGCAATAATGGAATGTGCCATAAAAGAGTTCTTCCTCAGTAAGTCTATTATTGTAATAAAATAACATATCTAGTCACCTCTACATTCTACATTAACCCTTTTTATGGTAATTATGAGTAAAGCGTATCGCTCATTTCCCTTCAATAAGATTCTCACAGATCACTGAAACAGCAGGCTACATAGACTGAAAGCAAAGTGACACGGACCTTCTTTTTTATCCATGCCAGAAACTTGTTCAGGTAAAATCCACTCAGTTTAGGAATTATTCTTGCCATCTGTGTAAGATTAATTTCAAATTCTGAGTCCTAATTTTGAGTCGCATACATTTGTTTTCACAGAAATGTACGTACCAATGAGACAAGTGCACATGAAATGCCATATTCCTGTGCTCCCATATCTACTGTTATCACAGAACTCACAATCACACCACAACACCCACACAAACACCTTGAAAATGCGATCACTAGAACTTAATCAGGATGATTTATAGATCACATTTTAAAATTACTCTTAAATAGTTGCACAAAGCTAACCCACAGCAAGCCGAAAGCCTTCATACTCAGTGTCAGAACATGTGATATGGAAGAGGCTGCAAAGAACTTTCATTCCTAGAAGTCACACATTATGTGTGCTGAAGCTATAGGCATGTTCATTCATTTTAATGCTTTTAACAGAATTGGATCATAAAAAATCATGTTGTTAACACCACCAAAACAAAGTTCTGATAACATTTTAGGAGGTACAACCAAGGGATATTTTTAAATATGTAGTAAAGATGAAGACATCCTAAAACAATATAACAGTGTTGACTAAAGATTATGGATTTCATTGATATTAGTACTAAAAAAGTCAAAGGAACTTGAGATCTTATCCTGTTCATGTGAGTAATCTGTCCCAGACTGACCTACATGCACTTTTATTACATACTTCATGTCACTTCCATCTGCATCTGATTTTTTTAGTTCATAAACATTTATGCTTCTTTTATAAACAACCCTTGAATTACATGAATTTGGTAGAGATTTCTTTAAACTATGACCCCAGTATTACCTGTTCCACAAGTTTGTTGTATTTATCTCTTCTCCACCATAACTCAGTTTCAAAGGAGAGGCAGCAAGTACAGAGTTGTGTACATAAGCAAGCCTGAAATCCTGTATGTTTTCATCATCTCTGTTCTCTTTTGAAATCCGGCATTAAAGAAAAGTCAGCTAGAAAATATTAAGTTCAGTGACATACATAATTTGTTTGTCTCACATGGTTTACTGCTGGCTTTACTTTAAGAGTTCATATTGCACCACCACACAGTGCTTTCTGGCTGGATTTAATAAGGTTTACATTTAGTGACAACAACACTCTTCCTGAAAGGGAAGAAGAAAATTCTCAAGGGTACTTTTGTACTGACCTTAACACTACTCCTGTCTTGATCTATCATAGATCATTACTAAACTTCAGAGGGAGCTGCTTTCCTTATTCTTCCTTAGGAATTTGTTATGCATGTATTCTATGAGGAGCTGAAGAGAACCATTGTAATTCACATCTGTTTTATTAAATGTGACAGGAATATATAAGCACCTTGGTATGATAGGAAAGTAATCCAGGTATGTGATGGAAAAATACTATAATAAGGTCTCCAATGTACAGGTTTTTTTTCCAAAGAAAATGCAAAGTTATGATATTCCTTTGTGGCACTATGATGTTCAATAAAAGCTTGTATTTATAATCTGGTTTGCTTGATACGAGTAGCAATTACACTGGGGTAATTGCTTGAAAAATAGAATAATTTTCTCTTGAAAGGGCCATCCTCTGTAACTATTATCAAGGCAGCATTAATTGCATCTTCATTTTTTATACTTAACTCTCTTAACAAAACGGAAAGGTCCACATAACCTGCTCCATTAAGTACGTAAATTAGGACTCCTGATTATTGAATGGTGTTACTGAGATCAGAGTTTTTAATCATAGAGAATAATTACAGAAGAAGATCAGAATTGTCTTCATTTCTAATCTTTGTGGAAATAACTTAAGGAAGCTTATCAGAGTTGTTAATCAAAATTGTTAAACTGCACTTTACAAATAAGTTCCATTGCACAGCATGTCATTCTGAACAATAGAGAAAGCCAGGCCAAAAGCAGCACTGTTTCATTTCTCTCTTCTTTTTGCCTTCAAATATTTTCATCATGATTCAGTTTCAAATGTGTAATCTCATGGCACTGCTTCATGCCAGCAATTATGTCCATTGTTTCACAAGGTAGTAGGCTGTCACCTGCCAACCAGATGTGGTGGTACCTGCAGCACACTGCAGTCCCAGCTCCTGGATCCTTCAGCCGCTTCCCAGTCCCACTGCACAGCCATTGTGCAGCTTAGCAGCATCAGTTCCTGCAAATTTATTTCACTCATGACTCCACAGAAAAGGGCTGTTTCAACACCACACCTCCTACCCCCCTTGGTGACTTACCATTTAATAACTACATATGGATTGATTCAGGCTGCGGTGATGCTCGTTCTTATCATGTACTGGAAAAGCACTACGCACCAATGGTAAATCCATGAACATGAACAACTAAGGTGCTAAATTGATTTCTTTCTTCTGGCTGTTCTTTCATATCTATTGATGAACAGAGTTTGGACAATTTAATTTAGTTTATAATAAATCCTTTTATGCTGTAGTTGTGATAGGGCTTACTCTGTGGTAGCTAGAGTCATTAAAGGATTTACTATTCTTGACGTACAAAATCTTTGGTGGATGAGGGCTGAAATAACTCAATCAAGTTTCTTCTGCTTGTAAATGATAAAAGAGCAACGCCAAGATACAGCTGAATCACATTTCAGATGTACAAATGTTTTCAGATTTCTCTTCACAATTCAGGGAAATGGTAGGATCAGTAAAACCTTGCCATGGTTTATGATTTTCTGTTATCAGTCTATGTAAAACCCTGCCAAACCTAAAGTTATATTTATTTTATCTACTTCCTACAGAAGAAAATGTCACAGTGTCCCAAACTATCAACACATTCTTAGCCAAACATGCACTGGCTGCACAAGTTACCATAAACTTATTTTAGAATTTAAGTGGGAGATCAAACAGCTTGGAATCAGAAACGTTAAATCTCTAAGTCATGGGATGAACACAGTGAATGTGCATTATAGCCACCTTCTAGCAAAAGTACAAATACTTTCTTGGGTTTGTATGCATGTTGTTATCAGAGTAGATGAAAAGAGCCATTATGACTCCACAGGTTACTCAGCACTGCTGGCAGTGCAGTCCCCAGTTTCATTTAAATAATGATTTAAAAAAAGAGTAGACATTTAAAAAAGGTGTTGCATGCAGTCAGGCATATGTCAAATAAAGCGTATGTGGAAAAGCAAAACAAAATTAGAACTGAAGAGGCACCTTTAAATGAGTTTGGTGCCTGACTTCTGTACTGGGTGAAGAAGGGCTGAAAACAACACAGCTCAGGAGATGAGGCTGCAGAGCAACTTCCCCATCACAAACCCCTATAGCATTCCCACTGCCAGCCTGGCAAGTGCCCTGTGGTGTAACACTACCCGTTGGTTGGAAACACTGGTAATATTTAGAACTGTCTTCCATCCCTCCCTGTGACTGCGAAACTTGCGCAAAGATCCAAGACTGGTATCCATCAGACCGAGCACGAGGCTCAGCAGGCCGACACGTGAGGAGAGGCGCAGCAAGGACTAAGAGCTGGTGCTCTACCACGCCACCTGTGAGTGCCAGGGGAGATCACTGAGCTGCCCTCTGAGCACTGCAGCAAATTCACTGTCAGCTGAACTGAGCAATGCTCCGTGCTACCCTCTATGCTTACTACAGATTGCCATTTTACTTGTATTCAACTACCAGCAGGAAAAGTGCAACAAGCTAAGGACAACCACATTCTTCATGCCTTACTGATAACTAAATAATGTTGTCTGCTGTTTTGTATTTTAAAAAGTACTTTGTATTTCTGACGCCTAAAAAATAACTGCTGTGGCTGTTCTTTTTCATGGAAGCTTGACCCAAATACTTCCTTAGATGCTAAACTTCATCTTAGGGAACATACTTGTGTTCTAGCTTTCCCAGGGACTGTACCTAACACTGATTCACTGCTCCTTTTCCTTTATTTGTCTACTGCAGTTATATTTTCTATAGTTCTAGTGGCATGTTTCTGTGTGTAATGTTCTTCTAGACCCACGCTGCATGAAGCGCATTTCTTATTCACTGTAACACCCCACATAGTTTAAAGAGTCTTAAAGATTTTATACTACAAGCATGTCCTTGGAAGCATCTGAAGTCATTATTACTAACAGTTCTTTCACATTTGTTTATAACTTCTCAATACATATTCATAGCACAGTGATTTTTGGGTTCATAAAAGAGCAAATTACAGCCTATTTCCCAAATGATTGCAAAGCTCTTCTTAACAGGCATAGAAGGGTAACACAGCAAAATTTGGAGCTGTGCATCAGTGAGGCAGTTCCACAGAAAGAATGAGAAAGGATGTTAAGGAATGCACGAACTCACCTAGAAAGTTCTCTCAGTTTTTCACAGGGATATTACAGCCAGATTCGTAGTACATATAATATATTAACAGGGATATGAGGATGTCGCTATACTGGCTCATCAGAACAACAGCCTGTCAGCTAATTTTGCTAAAAGTAAAAGCAACTTTAAAGCTTAAAGGGACAGAAATACCAGCACATACTTAGGTGTGAACGTGAGATCATTCTGCAGACCGTGTGCCAGTACTTACAGTTAAGGAGATGCAGGACGTGTTGATTTCTACAAGTCATGAGGTATGCTCCTGTGATAGAAAACGCTCTGCAATATTTGCTGTGCTGCTGTGAATCAATGAATGCTTCTCTCTGGCACCTTCGTGATATAACCATTAGCTGCAGGAGCAAGAAGAAGTAGAGTATAAACACTTAGTGTTCCAAATAAAAACTGAAAGCATGTGGTCAGGGATAGGGGGTTGGTAGACATAGATAGGAAATCGTACCTGCCCTGAAGGTGTGACAATTTCATCTCTATTTCTTGTTGCTTAGGCTAGTTTTCAGTATTAGGCTGCGTACAAAACCTCAAACACATTAAAGCTGTCTGAAGTGTGCAAGTGAACTCATTGTATAATGACTTAATATAAAAATGAATAACATGACAACAAATGAACATGCTTATTCAGACCACACTACTGAAAGGGCTGAGAAAACAAAGAACAGAGAATAGGAATAAACTGTGGAGCAAAACTAAATGTCAGATTTCCAGAAGAATCAAAGCTGCTTCACTCTTCAATGAAGCATAAAAGCATGGGAAGTCGGATTTTCTTTTGCATAAAAAGAACCAAATAATCCAATATAGCTTTTAACTGTGACTTATTAGGCACAGCACAGCTATGGCTGCCAGTTGTACATTCTGACCAAGAATAAAGAAGAGCATGTGGTAAATGAGCTGAAGAATGTGAAGGAAAAAATCATTGCAACAATTGTGTAATAACCACATTGTAAGAAAGCAGCAGAATAAACAAGATAGCAGTTCTATAAATTCATATGCACATTGTCTACAAATGTGCTTGGAGAGAATTAAAACCAAAAAGATATCTGGCAATTTAGAGATTGAAACTATTTTATGAGAACAGGGTATTTGTTTTCACAAAACTTTCATGACGTATTCGATAAATCTTTCGTATGATTTGAGATCTGGACTACACAACTGCATACATTGTTACAGTACAACATAATATGGAAATATGATGCCAGAAGAAGTAAAATATTTGTCAAAAACTGAGAAATAAAGTCAAGAAAATAAAAGAAAATTCTGGTCCTTGTAAGTCCCTTTTTCTGAAGGTAGTCATCCAAGATCCTCTTTCATACTCATCAACTCCACACGCAGGATCAATGGTGCTCCCCTGAGCTGACATTTGTTTATTTATCCTCGAGGGCAACAGTGGCATGGCTGCGTGCTCTGCTGCCCAGAGATGTCATCCCTTCCCAGGATAGTTACGTGGCTGTCAAATCATTCTGGTTATTCCCTTAATCGAGTGGGAGACGAAGGTGCCAGATAGATAAGCCAACTAAATTATTGAAAAATAAGGAAATCAAATTGGAAAATGTACAATAGATCAACTTACAAAAACACTCACCAGTATCTAGAGTAGCAGCTGCAACAAGCAACAATGAAAGAAAAGTGTGTAAAGAGGTCTCTCTATATTTATATTTCACACGTTTATGAATTCACCACAACAAAAAGCAGTCAAACAGGTAGACAGAACCTGCAGAGTCAGAAATTCTAAATCAAAAGTAGATAACAGAAATATCCTTTGATCTTTGTACAGATGTGCAGGGTAACGCAATATACATAGCACAGAAACTGCCTAGAGATCCAGCATTACATGCATTTACAGCTATCAGTGCTCAAATATTCCTCATTATAGCACTTCTTCCCATGGCAACACACTCCTTGTTGTGCCAGCATCTGGGGAGGCATTGTGAAGATTAAACCAGTTTTAAAAGTATTTCAATAAAAGAATTAGTATTTATTTATCAGTGCATTTATATTATATTTGTGCTTTTCAGAATTATTTATAGACAGGTTGTGTTGATTTTTCAGTTAGTAACTCAACCAACCAGTTGATTTGGGAGCTCACTGTAATTAACTTTTAGGAATCTATCATTTTTCACAGACCATCTTGGAACAAATGAACAAAAAAAATTGTATGCATTCATGCCTATGCTGTTGTGCAGCAAAAAATATAGCAGCTCACTTATAAATACCAAGCAAGTCAGGAAAACAAACCTATGTACTTATAATATTATTCTTACAGTAACTTGTCAATTGTCAAAAGTGAAATTAATTACAATAATTGTTTATTTATCTTACTTAAGCAATGTTCTTCTCCTCAACTATACAAGGTACTATTTATGCCCATCAAATGGTGTTATGCTAAAGAAATAGTAATTCAAAGAGCCAGTATTTAATAACATTATTTCATTACACAATATGGCATCGATCCATTTACTCAGCCGGAGGTGCAGCAATTGTGAATTCAATGCTTCTCGTTTCCCTTACTGCAAAGAACTTGGGTGCTCTGTGTTAGCTCATTTGTCCTCAGCCCTGCATTCACTGAGCGTAATGGCAAAGCAGTGCCCACCGACTGCAACAGCATGGACGTATGAATCACAGAGCTTTCCCATTTCTCCAAAGTGAGGCCCGTGGCAAATATTTAACTGGTGAGGGATTTTAAATATTTCATCTCATGTCTATAGATTTTCTGAAAGTACAGTAATCCCAGTTGGAAACAATTACAATTACTCACACTGAGCTCCGCACAGTTCTAGATGGATCTGCGGGCAATTTACCCAGTGCATTCCAGTACAGAAGGGCTCCATAGGTATTCTGTAATGCCCAGAGTTCAGGGGACAAAAAGGTAATGCAAATAACATTGGTGAAACACAAATCTTGACGTGCGAGCATTCAGATTCTCAATATAACCGCAACATAATTTCATCTCCGAAATACTTGCATTCACTGAATAACATATGCTGTTTTCTTCAAAGCACTGTCACTCCAGCAGCCATTAGTGAATGTTCTTCCTCAGGTTCTTCACAGGGAAGAACAGAGACAGAGCAAAGGCTTGGATAGATTTCAGATTGCACAGTACCAGCCCAGGGCTCTGCAGGCAAATTAGCTCTGATCAGTGTCAGGCAGACCTAAAGCCACTGGTGCCAAGACAGCCCCAAATCTATTTTTAAGCTCTCCTGAGGGCCCCATGTTCAAAGTTGCTGAAATACAGAAACCAGCAGCAACCATGTAATCAATTTATGTGAAATCATTTGGAAATGATTGAATCAGAGATTCAACAAGCTGGTATTAAACCAAATGACTAAATCCTTCTCTTATTTTTATTACTGACCTGAATCTGGACCATTGCATCATGTTATAATGGCATGGGTCTTACTAGCACTGTTTAAAGGGATGCGCCAACTCATGGTAGCTCTTGGCTCTGCTCATTCCACGTTTGCCTTTGCAGTTACTAATTCATTCATTCTCCCCTAATCTTCCCAGTTACGTTCCCACAGAGCGCAGTCAGACAGACTGCCAGAAGGAACAGCACTTGGCCTTGTGGAAAGAACATGGAAAGAAGGTCACCCTCCTCTCGCCATCCTAGAACAGAGGCAGATTTTGGCCACGGCCAAAAGGAATTTGCAACAAATACCTGGGATACGTTTCCTCAGCCTAAAGAAAAGGATGTCATGTGATAATGGCAGCTGTACAGGCTGCAGAATCCCAGCCTTCATCACACATGCATTTGCAGTTATTGTGGTTAAGGACACACAGTTCCTACACTTTAAATGACATTCTAATAAGAGAAAAAAGCAATAATTTTAGAATGCAACTAATATAGATAACACTGTAAAAAGTTGGATTTTGGCTGCTTAAAAGTTATGGAAATAATGGGCTACGGGTATGCTGCTCAATTAAGATAAAGCATAGCTATTATATAAAGACAAACCAAATGACCACAAGAAGCACTCAGTGGAAGAGCATAGCCCATTTCAAAGGGGAAAACATGTTTATTTTGGTGATTAATTCTGTTCTGCATGAAAATGCAAATTAAAATGTTAATTAAGGGGAAAATGCACAACAAAAAGAAGGTGTAGTACTAAAAAAACCAGCCTCTTAGGGCTGGCCAAACAGAATGACTTCAATGTGGTTTGGAGATTGTTTTGTTACTGACAGCAAATGTTCTAACAGGAAGGCAGGATACATAGTCATATAATTTGTCAAAAGTCAGAACCAGAAATTAATTGATTAGTTCATATAAGACCTTTTTTTTCACAAAAACCTACATTAACTCAAATCAATAATTAGAGAAACTATAATTAATTGTTCCTGGGCTGCGATGTTCTAATAAGTTTATTCAGGGAGAAGCATCAAATGAAATTACAGGTACAAGAGGCTGTATTTGCTATTACCATACCTTCAACCATTAAATTTTGCTTTCATAGGACAAAAAGAGCAGCGTTTTTAAGTAGATAGCATGTATAATAAAAAAAACCATTTGCTTAAAAAGTCATCCAGAAACAACACCAAATCTACAGTTATGTCATAACAAATGTTATTCAGATGAGAATTCTCAAATACCTGTGTTAAAATATTATCAAGAGATTTTCAGAAAAACTCTGTGCTCCATAGTTTCCACTGACCATAATGAGAGTTCAGCACACGCTGTGGCAGGAATTACGTGAAGGTTGATTGTGTTCAGTCCTGTGTAAGTAAAGAAAAAGCACAAATACTACAGCAGATAAGGACAGACCTTGTTGTTTTGATGCCAGTGCGCTGTTAATAACACAAGAAAAACTCTACTCACATAGCTTGGCTTGACTCATCTTTTCCTCCCTTTATTATGAATCAGATTCTTTGTTATCTTCTATTGAATGAAAATCTGCTGCAGCACAGTCAGTGGGAGTGGTGCCATTGATGTCAGCGAGATCAATTCTTGATTACCTCACTAATATTAACTTTTTAGGTTCTAAGGATCTTAGGCTAGCTACAATTGCTTGAAGGAAAGAAAAGACTTGTTGCAATAAGGAATAAAGACATTTCCCTGGATTGCAGCCTGTTGCTCCATTTTGCAGGAGTTGGGCACACAACTTACTATTTTCTAGCTAACCTGTCTCCTTCCCTGAAGAGCCTTGGTTTTCACTCCCAACTGAAATACAAACAGGCTTTCAAAAATGTAAATATTTTTTTCTATTCAGCTGTAAATAATTACAAGCTGGGAGAATGGAACAACAGCACAGGTCCTAAATGACAAGAATCTAACTTGCACTACTGCCCTCTGTTGTGTTTCTGTCATTTAAGTGATGCTCTGTGGGATATCCATTTCTAAGGTTCCAGACCAGTTTCACCTCTATAAAGGTCTGAGCTGTGAATCTCAATGGCAGAATGAATACAGGTGAGGAGCTGATGTGCTGGGTGGTGTGGGGCAAGCCTCTTCCTGCTCAATAGGACACTCAGTGCCACTGCTTACCTTGTAAGAGCTGACAATGAAAAACCTTACAACAGTCCCATGAACAACACATGTCATTTCTGCAAATTAGTTATAAATGAAAAAAAAATCATCCCAACAAAGTAATAACCGGAGAATGTCATTTTCTTTCTACTACACAGACTGCAGTATCCCAAACAGTTCCCCCCCAACCCCAAAGTTCAAAGCTGATAATTTACACTCTGGCAGATCCTTTCATGACACATGCATCACATCACATTATATAGGCATGACACTGTCACGGTGCACGCCTGTCAAAGTACAACGCTTTGCAAAGCAGCATGTCAGGGAATAGGAAAGGGCAGTCTTGCAAACTGGGGTTAACAGGCGATGTGATTTCACTCAACGTTTTCATCAAATTTTTTCACTCAAATCTTTGTGAATAATGTGCAGGCAGCAATGTCAGCCCTTGCAGACAAACTGCAAAAATATGCTCCCTTAAGCCTACAGTCACTGCTACAATAAACAGCCACTAAACATTTGACTGCCTTTAATATTTCCCTTCTTTAGGCATCTGTCCCTACGATATAGATGTCTCCAATATGCACATCTGCCTGCAGCAGTCACTTCACTTCTTCCTACCCACAGACACGGAGAAATGAAAAATTAAATTTGATCATGTCTGTATGTGAGAGCTCAAGACCCCCAGCTGGAATTCACTGGAGGCTGGCAGAGCATTCTGGCAAAATATCCCTGCACCTTTGCCCTGTCCTTATGTTCTCCCTAAGACATGCACTGCTGGCCACAGCTACAGAAAAACCATGGGGCTAGATGTACCTTTGGTCTTCAATTTGCGTAAGAAAATAATTACACTCTAAATGATACTCAGCACACTCAACTTCATTTTGTCAGTAGCCCAGAATCAGTGAGACTATGACAGACTGCACAGCAAATACTGCTCCAAGGAGGGCTCCTGCAGAGAGCTGTTAAGCCAGGCGCTGATACGAGATGTTAGGCCCATACTTTGCTCTTGGGGCAGCAGAAGCTCCATCCCAGCAACAACTCTGTGCTCCAAATGTGCCAGTGACTACATTTACTCCCATCAGCTTCCATGTGGGCCAAAAACTGCCTGAGGGTACAGCTGCTGGGCTGGGATTTGCTGTACTAACTGGTCTACAGCCTCCTGAGCTCAGATGTGAGGACAGATTGCCTCTGTTGTACATTTGGAAAGACTGCACTGAACCTCATTCACCTGCCCAATGGGGAGGGTTGGCCTTTGACTTCCAGGATGTCTCAGAAAGTTCTGTCAACTCCTGCCTCAGCGGTGGCCTGAGGGAGAACATGGGGCTTCCACACAGCCTGCCCTCAGAAAAGGCAAAAACAAAACTGAAAAAGGGAATGAGGAGAGGTGGGGAGGCCCGGGTAGAGGGGTGGCACATGCCTCATGTTGACCGCTGGACACCTGGCCAGCGGTCACAGAGCATGGGAATAAAACTGAACAGTGAGTGAGCGGATAAAGATTTAGAGACAGGAATCAAAGACATCTGACAGATGAATTCTCTCGGCTCTGTATGACGAAAAAATTCCTCTTTGCAATTCCTTAGGAATCTAGGTGACCAACCAGCAGACCCACAGGTGGGTTGGCTGCCTGGAGCACCACAGGCAGCTGCCGTGAGCCGGCAGAGAAACCGGGCAGCAGGAGCAACGCCCGGCTGCACAAACACACATCGCGTGCATAAACACACATCGCGTGCACAAACAAACACACATCGCGTGCAAAAACACATAAGACATTGCGCGCATGCACGTCATTTCACACACCGGCCGCTTTTCTCCGCACTGCTGCCCATCGCAGCACACAGCCGTGGCGCAGCCCGCTCCACACCCGCCCTTCCCGCACTCCGAGCTGCGGTAAAACTGCGGTCGCGCGCAAAAGGCGAACGTCTACCGCGCAGGCACCGCTGGGATTCGAACCCAGGATCTCCTGTTTACTAGACAGGCGCTTTAACCAACTAAGCCACGGCGCCGGGTGATAGCGACTTGCGCTTCGCGGGCCCAATACATCGACCCGGCTCCTGACCACCAGCCCGCTACCGCGGGGAACGATCTCCTATCGAAATGTACCTCTGTTCCAGAGTTGAACTGGATTCCCGGTTCAGCTATCCTCCCTCTTTTAAGTACCTCTTGGAAATAAATGTTGAAAAGTCTGAAAATATTGTTTTTAGGAACAAGGCTTCCAGATATTTTGAAACACTAAATATTTTATTAATTGATATTTGCACATACACTAAATAGATGCAATCCCTAGGTTGCTCCCAAGAATACTGTGCTCCTTGCTGGGTGGACCCTTATTAGACAGAAATAGTTTGTACTGAATTGTGTCAGACATGAACTACAGCTTCTTCTCATGGCTGGAAGTTATTGCACAGCAGTTTGTAGCAGCATGGCAGCAAGAGGCAAGAGGGAGAATCTGACCATGAACTTGTTCATCATTTTACTTAAAAAAATTCTTTGTAAGTATCTTTTGTTTGTCCACTGAAAGCAAAGATTCTGTATGTGCCATAGTCAAGAAGAATTGTTTATCTAAGAAATGGAAGGAAACTTGACAATAATTTATAATTCACACATATTCATTAATAAACTGAGCTTGGAACTACTGTATTCATTAAAAATTGTTTAAAATTTACCAACAGGCAAGTAAATAAGTTTGTTCTCTAGTACCATACTATATAGACTTCAACTACTGGGCAGTTTCAGTCTTTAGGTGACAAGGCACAGCTGTTCAGGGCATAAGGGAAGCATAGAATCACAGAATTGTCTGAGTTGGAATGGACCCTTAAAGGCCATCTGGTCCAACTCCCCGGACACCTACAGCTCCATCGGATGCTCAGAGCCTGGGTGTATCCAGGGATGTGGCATTCACCAGCACTCTGGGCAAACTATTCTAGTGCTTTACTACCCTTACCATAATCTTTCTTCCTTATATCCAGTCTAAATCTCTTCTCTCTTAGTTGGAAACCATTTGCCGTTGTCCTGTCTCAAGAGACCCTGCTTAGCAGCGTAGTTTATCATTCTTGATACAGAACACTGTAGCAGAACAAGATTAAATGTTCAGCTTTATATGTGCAGTACATGAAGGTGTACAGACATTACATTTATACTTACATATGTTGACATCCAAAGACTGTCATACGAATTTAAAGATCAGGAGGGATGGAAGGTGGCAATGGCAAAATACTTCTTGCTGGAGAAGACAGACGACAGAATACACACTTGGATATCACTTCAAAGCCACCATGCTGCAGGCTTAAGAAAGGTCTTTCACATTCTTCACACTGGTACAAATACAATAAAAATGGTAGTTCAGCCACACACATGAAGTTTACTCCATTTCTATTAGACTCTATACAGCATTAATTTCAAATTCAATAGAAAATATTTACAGAAAAGTTAATGGCATATTTTACTGTTTGATGCACCTTTGCACATGAATTGGTGTCCTTATCACAAACAGTTTTAAAAGAGAATTGTTACTACTACATTCTACTCCCCCCAAAAAGATGTACATATCTTCACAAAGAAAGAACAATCCATTAGTTCTTTCAGCTAGCAAAACTCAAGCTTTCCTTTAAAATCCAGGCTTTGTTTCTGAATAAAATATGAAGTGTGGTTAGAAAATAAAATAATATAACCTGAGCAATTTTTGAGCCTTTTTCTTTTCTGCTTTCTATCACTGAAGGTATGCGATCCATCCTTTCAATATTCCACAGTCTCAAAGTAGAATCCTGGGAAACAAAAGCAATCATTTTTATATGTTTGTGTATCACCAAAACACTGATTTACATAATTTCCAAGAAGATGAGAGCTCCTATTTCTTCAGATAAGTCTCTCAACAGGAGAGTGCTAAACCCTCTCACCTTTAAGAATCACCTGTCTCACGTTTAAGCATATCTTTGGAAACAACCTGTAGCAATCTTAAAACTGCATGGACATTTTAAGACAACAAAAAATAAACATAGTCATCAAATTATTTTTAAGATTTTCTACAATTACTTGATGTAGATACTGATTAGAACACAGAAGTTTTGTGAGCAATTGAATTATTTTCAAATGTCGTCAAACAAAACCTGACACGAAGGGATGAAATCTTCACATCCACTTCTAATTTAGCTCTTGAAATCGCATCAGGAAAGTGGTGATCACCTTTGAGGCTGAAAGAATCCACTTCTTGTCTTCACTAATTGCAACATCTGTCACCCAGTCCCAATGGCCCTACAGTAAAGAAAAATCTAACTTTAAGCCAAAAAAAAAAAAAAAAAAGCACATAGCCAATTTTCTAATAATAAAAATTACTGTCTGTACTATGCACTCATTTTGAAATGCAAAAGGAAAATTGTTATCTACACTCTTCATGGTCAGCTAGAAAAAGGCATTGCTAGAAAGCTCATGTTTTCTCACGTGTACCTGAGAGCAGTTGCTGTTACAAGCCGTGGGATGCAGCCCACCGGCAGCAGCAGCCAGGGGCAGTGCATCTGTCAGTTACCATGAAGGTGAGCTCCACTGAAAGACTTCTTTTCTACTTTTAAACAGCTTATTAAAGAACTGTAAGGAGAAAGAGCTGATTCCTACCACTAATTACTTCAATAAATAAACAAATAAATAAAAAGAGACTGCTTAGCATGCAGTAACAGAGGAAAGAGCTCTGGGAACAGACAGCAGCTTCCCCCCATTTCAAGGCAGGGAACCCAATGCTGAAAACAGGCCAGGTCTAGCACCTGTATCAGATACCCTCCTTCTGACAACAGCAGCACTGCTGATCTCCAGTGAACAACACTGAGCTGGCATAAGAACAGAGGCAGGTTGAAGTCTAAAATGACGTGCTTACTCCAGTGATGTAGGCTGTATAAACATATATGGAATCAACAGATAAAATCCCTAAGGTTTGGGCAGATATGGTGTCATTTTTATGATTAACACCACATTCAATAAGTTAATTATAAAAGATGAACAATTGTGTATTTTCCAAGCACAGAGAAAAAGCTAAATATGCATATATAAAACTTAAGTAGTTTTTTTACAGCAGAATCTTTAAAATGTTTTTAAATTTAGTCATGAGCAAGGAACAGGAATTCTCCACAGCTACAAAGACATTAACATTTAAACAGATGCCTTTGTGTTTAATGGCAAACTGAGTTACTTACAGCGATTGCTGTGAACTGGGATATCTGCAGTAATTGCATCTTGCAAAGCACCAGTGGAGAACATGTGCTGCTGTTGTTCAAAAGGTTTAACCTGTACAGTTCCAATTCAGGAGGGTTTGTAAGCCTACATGTAAGGCAACCAGCATGAGGCACAAGCTTATAAACTCCCCCAAATAAAGATACTATCTTGAACGCAGACAACAGTGGAAAGTTATTTGCAAGCTCAAAAGACTTTGAAGGAAAGCTGTATTTTCTGACACATTCCAGGTGGGCTTTTTCATGAACGTTTTAGCTAAGCCTTCAGTACTGCATGCAGTAATTCAGAAAGAAAGAAAGAAAAAAAAGTCCACTGAAATCAGATTTGCAGAGGACAGGAAAAGAACCAAGGTTGCAAATCTGTACTCTGACATAATTGCCTGACTTCTGTGAAAATAACATTTGCAAAATGGGCACACAAAGTTATGAACAGTTTTAAGCATGCCATAAAATCATATCCCATAGTTAGATGGAATCTCGTGTTTATAACTGACCTGATAGAGGTAGTATCTTCCTGACTAATTGTGTATGAATATATTGTTCTAACCAATTACATCACACAAATTCAGTATGTTTTGCTGCCTGTATCTGGAAAGGATGGGCAAGGATACTGTGTAACAACAAATACAATGCTTTTAAAGGAGCACACACTTTACAGCTTCTCATCAAACTACTGACAAAATAAAACCACAGTACCTTTAAGCTTAACTTCTTATATCCTGCATCTGTTTCCCATATGGTTATAGCGTTGTCATATCCACCAGACACTACAAGTGATGCTGAAATATGAAATCAGAATATTTACTGTATATTTGCTTTGACACACAGACTAATAAGAGACTCCTTCTAGCACTGTGTCAGACTTGGTTAATAACATGTAAGTAATGAGCTATTAGTCATGCTTTGACAAGATGCTAGAAGTTCCTTTTGGCTATTTGTTGCTAACGTTCTTGATTTTATAAATAGTAAGCATAACTTGGCATAATAGTAATGTAACAGTAAACAGCAATAGTAAATATAGTAATAGTAGTGAAGAAATGAAGCTGCAAAAGGAAACAGCTAATTAGACCAATATGTAGAGAAACTCATATCAGCCCATGCCAGTGAAGAGAATCTGTTCCAGTACAATGGCAGTTTGCAATAATACAAATTTCATGCCTGTAGAGGGGCTGTGGTCATCAACTTCAATTTACATGGAGATCATTTTCTTGTAATTAAATATGCTATCTTGGAAATGACAAATTTCTTACACGATTGGAGTGGTCACTTGTGGCTCACCCGCTATGTCACGTACACAGATATTGAGACACATCGTGTGCTGGTATCAAGATAACTCACCATCTTGGCTAAAGCAACAGGAACTAACAGAACCCTCATGTCCCTGGTTCAAAGTAACAGGTCCACGACTCCAAAATTCTCCTGTCTTTACATCCCATATTTTTAAGCTCCTGTCCCAGGATGCTGTGCATAAGTATTGACCATCAGATGTAAAGCAACAATCTGAGATAGCATTGCTGTGTCCCCTGAAACATGAAAACACCCCAACAGGGGTTTTGTAAGCATTATCAAACTCTCAGAGAGCCTCCTGTGGCACTGAGCACTCTCTCCATCCAGTAGAGCATCATAAGCACATTCTGAATGTTAACTGTATGGATAGTTCTGTAAAGCCCCTGGAGCTGCTCACAGCCCTGCAGCCTGCATGGGTTTGGGCTCCTTGCAGAGTGAGCCATTGGCCAGAATGGACCCAAGCAGTGAGTGAGCGATGACATTGCTTTGCAGAACAACCACACTTCTTTAAAAGCAAGTTACCAAAAAAAGTCCAAAAAATGTGAATTTGCCTTCTAATACTCAGAGGAAAGAGATGAATCAATTTATATTAAAGTCTATAAAAGGAATCTGGAAGAAGCTCTGGAACAGGTTGAGAACTTTGGGGCTTCCTGCAGTCTGCACCAGGGGAGGGATCACAAGCCTCTCTTACAGGAAACAAGGCTGTCATCACTGTGATTTAAAAGAAATATTATTACAATACTCCAGATTGAATTTCCCATCCAAACTAATTCCTAATTCCTCATCAGACCATTTTATTACTGTTTAAAGGCACTCTCTGTTTACTCTTGTTATAATTCAAAGCTAAATTTGTTGAGTTTATTAAAAGCTATTGCTATTTTAACAGCTCACTTGATATCTATCATAGAATTTATTCTTAAAAATGATAACGATGCCCAACATTGACCTAATTTTTAAATGTTAAATGTTTCAAATGCTTATTTCAGTGAGAGATGTAAGGGTTTAGCACAGGAAGCTGTAGGAGCTCACTAGAAGCACAACTGCTGGTACTGGGCATGACACTGTCCAAAAGTAATGCCTTTTATGGTGTCAGCCCACAACATCAGTGGTAGAGATTGGTGGTATGGCACCATCATAGAGATTGAATCTTCCCACCAATATTGTTGCTGTGTGACAGATGCCAGCAGAGGGACAGTCTGATCCAAAATGGCATCTTACATGGAAATGCACATGTAGCAGAGGCATGTCATTGAATTCCTCCATGTGGAAAAAGTGGCACCCATTGGCACTCACTGGCACTTGCTGAACATTGGTGGAGACCAAACAGGGGGTGTGAGCACGGTGATGCAGTGCATGGTGCATCCCAGCAGTGGTAACAGTGACAGTGGGTCACCTCCACTGGTGCAGGCTCTTGTTCATTGCTGGTGAAAATGCACATCTGATGATGGTGCCTATGCTGCAAAATAGCACCTTGTAGCTGAAAAATTATAAATTTATTTTAAAATACATAAATATGTAACAATTTTAAATAACCAGTGTTCTTGTGCTCTTTTGTTACAGTTTCCATGGAATTAAATAGGAGGGATTACTTTTGCAGCAAGAAATCACCTGGAAAACCTGTACCAGAACTCAGAGTGACCACAATTGGTTCACTGTGAAAATATAAGTACATACTGAGCTGGGGCCCAGAGCATCTGTCCTGGATCCAGTCCTGATTCATACTGCCATTAACAACATAGATAATGAGATAATGAGAGATGAAAAGAAGCCAAAGAGGGAAGCCAAAGATGGCCCTCACTTATACAGGAAAAATAATTAAGATTCAAAATAACCATTGTGTTATTTCTCCTTCACTATATAATATTTTTAAAGACTTTTTTTTTCTATGTAATATTTTATCTTCTCACTTGTCAATGATTATAAATTCTTCCTAATTACTAGGAATTACACCAGTAAGTTTGTACTTCAGCACTATATTGCATATGCTTCTTCCAGTGTATTTAAAAGAACCTAGGAGCTCTAAAAACTAGCACAAAAACGCTGACAAAATGCAACTTTTCAATAATTTACAGCGGGAAGCTTGAGTGGAAATTTTCATTCATGCATTCCACATATATCACATATAACTTAATTCAGTTCAACAATTACAGCTCATTTTCTCCAGTACAAATCTTACCATAACTCTCACTGATAATTGTCAAGGATGCAAACAATACCACGCATAATTAATTACAGTGTTATTTCTTACTCTTTAATTGTAATGGAGGTGGATCGAGCTACCATATCCCACAGCTTTATAGTCTTATCGTACGATACTGAAGTCACCCTCTGATTATCAGGATCAAAACAGCATCTTGTGATTGTACTCCTGTGATGACCTGTGGAAAACACACCAAGAGGAACTATTGCAAAGCTGCTTCCCAGCTTTGAATCATTAGCTCTCCATCTCAGTGCACAAGTCTGAAAGGCAGAACTACCCACAGCAGCTGTGTGCCAGTCTATCTGCAAAACACAGACATTTATGAAGGAAGGGCATCTGAACTGAGTTCATTGTTATTATTAAGAAATACAAGAAATCAAGAACCGAATAAACAAAATTTAAAAGTCATAAATCTTACCTTGGACACATACCACCTCTGTTGCACTTACTGCATCAAAAACAGATATGGCATTGCCTTTATCTGAGCCAGATACCACATATTTGCCATCATGGGAAATATTACATGAAGTTACGATGCCTTCATGTTCTATTGTCCACTACAAAGAAAAGAAAGGCTTTTGGAAACACGCTTGAGGGTTAGAGATAAGAGTCTTTAACAGCGCTTGCTTTAATCTCTAAGTAGGCTCAGAAGAAAGGAGTTTGGTATTACTTTATTTTAGCAAAAGGTGATAGAAGTATTTATATCCAATTCTATCTTTAAAATAGCAGTAAGTTTAAAATTAGACAGGGATACCCCGTTCAAATCCTAAAATGTTAATTCAATCAGTCTAACATATCCTCTGAGACAGATTATTACTATTACAGCCATTTTTATCTGAAATAACTGAGACATCTTCATCATCAAGGGACTTACTGTGATCAAACAATCAGACTAAAACCTAGACTAAAAATCAAGCCTGCCTACCCTGACTGTAGTGCATTGTGCAAAGAATGCTTTTGGTTTTTTTGTTCTTTGTCAATAACTAAGGAATGCAACTGAATTTTACAGTTACACTTTCTTGAGGATGCACTCAAAAGGATACATACAAGCACTTTTCCTGTTTCCATATCCCAGGTCTTGACAGTGTTATCATAGGATGATGTCACCATCCTAAAAATGACCATGAAAACAGCATTCAGTGTTCTCACTCAAGAGAAGATATTTGAAAATAAATGCTAACTTTTAATTCTGACAATGATTTGACATCCTCACACTCATTACTTCAAAAAAGATTTGTAAGCACTGCAGCAAAAATTGCCTTTTGCAGTTTAAAATATGTAATTATTTATATTTCAGATATAAACTACAATAAAAATGTCACGTATGCAATTTTCAGACACTGCTCTGCCAAACCCACATTACACAACAAAGCTAACTGATGACAAGTGGCAGGTTTCCACGAATGAGGAGGTCACCACCAAGTTTGCTTTCACATTGTTTTATTAGAATATTTCCAAATATCTAAAAAATAGCATTTATATGGAACGTCACAGTATAGGGCAAATGTTTTTAGTCCCATTGTGGCTTTTCCAGTTTTTTATCAAGTTCACAAAAGGTCACTTTCACAAATTTTGCCCAGGAAGCTTCATGCAAACTAAAAATAAATTCTCAAACCTTCTATTCTTCTCATTATGCATATGTTTCCTTCACTTGCATGATCTCTGCTCCTAAATGGAAGCACTTAGCACAAGAGATAACAAGAAGATAATGAACTGGTGACATTTTTGGTTGGGAGGCAGCAGGCAGAATGGCACATATGCAATCCCATGGTCAAAAGGAGATTAGACAACTCTTTAATTTGATAAAAATTGATTTAAACTACAAATTAATGATAAAACGTAGCAGAAATAATACCCCTGGTGGCAATGTATGACCTACTCAATCAAATGTTAGTGCACGCTGCAGTTGTTTTAATTATTATAGCCAGAGATTGACACTAGGTAAGATGCATTTCTTCTTAAATTGACATTACAGGCTTAATGGAAAGCATATAGATTATTAATAAACAATACAGAACTTTTATGACCATATAAATCTCACTGACAGATGAACCCCTGTGCTTCAATGTTGCTCTTCTATGCAATACCTGTTTACACACTCCTTTCAGAACACAAGCCACAGACTTCCAGCCACAAATAACTCACAAGCAGCAAATTCCTTTGCCCTGCAAAGGTCATGACTTGGACTATTCCTTCAGTGGCCACCAAATGAAAACCAAAAGACTTGCACGAACTGTAGGGGAAATCAACTGGAGATGAAGGAGTCTGGCAGTGAACAGGCTGCCAGACTAAGACAAAGGAATAATGAACAGAAAATGAAGCAAAAGAAGTTTCACTTTGATGAAATAGAAAACCATAGGAACAACTGAAGAAGTAACTGATCTGTTCCAAATTTGTCTGATGTTTTCCACATGCAATCACATTTAACCTTGAAAAATCACATTGTCTCCTTTTTTAAATAAATTGTGATAGAAAATAGTCACCTTCTATTGTCAGGACTCAAATTGCATTCAGAAACTGGGGCTGTGTGTTCTTCAAAAATTTGAACAGGAAATCCTTTGGCAACATCCTTGAATAAATCCAGAAGAGTTTGATTGGGAAGTGCTTTTTTTGTGAAAAAATACACAGCACCACAAAACCAAAGCAAAATAAAGCTTGCGAAATAACGTTAGCCTTACGTGTGTGCCTTACATGTTTTATCTAATCTAGAAATACAAATGAAAACTTATTTCTGTGTATTCTAAATTCAATTGTGAATGTTGTGTTCAAAGCACGAACAGCCAATCTCATCAGTACTGCCCACCCAAGTGTTGCCTCGTGTTTCAAGAGCATGCCTACACACCAGCCTGGTCCAGGCACTGGTGCCAGGACTTTTTGTTGTTTGTACAAAAACAACCAGAGGTCCATTGTTGGGCTCCTGTGTACTGCAGTGATACAGATGAAGACTAATACTGCAAAAAGGCCAAGATCCATCACACTGACCAACATTTCACTCCTTGCTCATTTGTACTCTGCCATCTTCCTCTGTGAGGAGGCAACTTCAAATTCTTTACAAAATATTCCACCTATCAGTAGTCAAATCATATTAAGACATCACCATAACAGATTTTTTTTTAATTTGCTGTTGTGCTCACAACATACCCAGAGCTTCACTGTTCTGTCATAAGAGCATGAAAGTACTTTTGAGTCTTCACAGCAAAAATGGCAGGAACTCACAGTATCGCCGTGCCCTCTTAGAATTTTAAATTGAATCTGTAAGCAAACAGAGCAAAGTTTAGGAAATCTTCTTCGCAACCCTTGGGGCAGCCACCTCCACGCAGTGGAGCACGATGCAGCAGCAGAGCTCTGTATGGAGAGGTCAGTCCTGCTCTGGCACTGGGCTGCAGCTGCTCGAGATGGTCACCGCCTGGTGGAGAAAAGAAGGTCGGTGGATTTGATTCTTATTTTCTGGAGAGAAAGGGCAGGGTTGTTTTCTTTTGTTTATTTTTCCCAGTTTCTCTCAAGCAAAGCAATATTTATTTTTAAATCTCAAAAGTCTCTCTCAAGTCTTTCAAAAATCTTTCTGTGTTTCGGTGATTCTGGCCAATGGAGAGGCAGTGCCAAAGGCCTTAGGGCTGTGCTGTTTAGCCACGACCACGAGTTGTGTGAAACACTCTCAGAAAGCCTTTCTTCAGTCACTGAGCGCCCACCACAAGCCTGTGTGAACCAAGCCACCAAAAAACCCAGCTGCCCCAAGCATTGGTGCTGAGCTTTCAGAAGCCCTGACCAGCACTCTGCCAACGCTCCCGTCCTCCCAACAGCCCCAACTTCCCCTTCCCAGCCCACCTCTGCCATTTGCTCCTGGTCCTCCCCGAGCCCCTCAGCCGGGGACATCTCGGGCTGGGGCTCAGGCAGTGGCTCTATGGCCAAGGGGTCCCCACGGCTGCCCCCTGCCGCCATGCTGCCCTCTCAGCCTCAGGCTGCGCAGTGGCGGGAACGCAGCCCTGAGGCCTGGCTGCACAGTGTGGGTTTGCTCTGTCACAGCTGTGCTGGTGCAACGCAGGGTCTGTTTTATATCTTCCTTGCAGCGGAGGCAACCTCAACGCCTCAGATGTTTTTTCTCCCCTCCACCGGTGTTCTTGTTGGCTTTATTTTAAAAACCATGCATTCTGCAATTCACCACACAACAGTTAACCACCTCGCTCTAATCAAGAGCTGCTGTAAAGCTGCAGATACCTAAAGACACACCTGAAGTCAGACACGAAAGAACTAGTACCTACAATAGAGGATTTCAGTGAAGGGTTTTGTCTGTAAGTTTAGACAAGGTTGTTCTGGAGTCCTTATGCACCTGGGAGCTGAGAGGCTGCAGGTCTACTTAACAGCTTGCTGGGTCGTAGCTTACATTAATACTGCAAGCTGTACTTTCTAAATGTACCGCATGAAATAAAAGTAGTGTTTTCATTGTGAATACATGTAATAGCTGAATAATGCAGTTTATAATTATAGTAGTAATGTATTAAAGCTAATACAGCCTTTATTTCGGTAAAACTGACAGCTTAATGGTTTAGGTCTGCTATGACAAATGCTATACGTACTTGGGAGATGTTCCAAGTCCAGTTACAGCCAGATGCTGGGAAAATGCGACCTTTCTGCATTAGAAAGGTTAGAAGAAATAAAAAACACACACAATACATATTTTACATTACTTCAGTTTTTAAGTCCCTAACTTAATTCCAACAAACATTTGCCCTTCAGAGTGAAGGGAAGAGAGAACGGTTGGAAAAGACCTTCGAAAGACCTGATCTCTTCAGGGCTTACCAAAGTTTAAGGCATACTATTGAGGGCACAGTCTCTGAAACACTGGCAGACACAGGGAACCAGCCACCTCACTAGGTGCTGACTGTGTCTGACCACCCTTGTGGCAAATAAATTTTTCCTAATGCCTTATGTAAACCTCCCCAGAACTTCCTGCCATTCCCATACTTCTTGAGATATTGAAGTTTTAGAGGTCTGAGGTTATGACTTGCTGTACAAAAATGATTTGTAATACTTGGTTTATTAAAATATCTTGCTTCATATTAATTAAAACAGAACCTGCAGTATTTAACATTATGTTACACAGAAGAGGTCTTTTTCAACATTCCATAATCATTACATTTTAAACATATGAAACATCACAAAATAAACATATAAACATTTACTTTCAAACAAATTCAATATGAATACGTTATCTACAATGCTTCAAAGCATATATACAAGACTGATCTACCATCACGGAGGAGATCAAAAATTTGAGATCTAAAAACCACACACAGCAATGAAGAAAGATGCCTCTTCAATATTGAAGTTGTTTCAATCTAAAAGAAAGAAAGACAAGGAGGATAAACTAAATAGTCATATACATCATTAAGAATATTTAATTACTTGAGAAGTTAAACCTTAAATTAAGAAAGATCAATGACTTTGGATAGAAGCACTTTATCTCAGTGCTCAGCAAATACAAACACTTTCAAATTATCAGCTTGTACAATGAAGTCAAACTACTCTGTGTAAAACACACTCAAACACGTTTTGGCTATCTACATAATCAAAAATACCACCTTGTTATTTAATACAAAAAGACAAATACTTAACTGAAGCTCAGCTCCAAAAAAATGGAAGACAGACTCCTTAGGAATCCTGACTTTTCCTGTTGGTACATTTCCACTCCACAAAATAGCTAGATGACAGTAATTTTGCCAGGACAGCTGGATGCAATACCTCAACCAACACATTCAGACCTCTCTGCCTGCTAATAGGAGGCTCAGCATAATCCAATGCAGTGACAGTTCCACATGAGATGACAGAGGCTTAAGATGACTACGATCTCAACCCGATGCAGTTAGTTTTAATTGCATTTCAAGTGTGGAGCAGAACAAAGTTTCAAACTGTTTTTTTCTTATTTTCACATCCCAGGTAGCACTGTGTTCAAGTCTCTCTCTCTGTACTCTCTATTTATATAAATAAACAACAGTTTAGATTTAGCAGAAACACACATGAAAAGCATCATTCTCCTTGCTTCACTGCTCCTTGCTGAAGTGCAGAATCATCCCAAGTATCAAAGCCATACAGTGAATCTATCTGGCCTCTTGGTGATTATCAACAAAATAAAGCTGACTTAAAACATTCTGGAGCAGACAACATTGCTTCCAACATTTCCAAGTAAAGACTGTAGACAAAGTCACGGAAATATGACTCACCATCTGCACTTCTTTAATTTTTAATTCCTTCAAAATATCATTCATCTGTAACCATAAACCCCATTAACTAGCACAGAGCTGTATTTAGAGCCTTTTATCTCTAGAGGCTTAAGACACTTGCAACATTTCCTCTCTTCATTAAACAAACTAACAGGCTTTATAAACATAGAGAGACCTGCTGATCCATATTTGCTATGAATAAGTTTACTGAACTGCAAACTCCTATGTTGAGGTTTCAGTTATATACTGCAAAATTCACAAGTATTTCAGTCAACTTTCTATTTACCTTCTCAGAAGTTCTTTAGGTGACAGGTTTGTGGAATCTATATCACTAAGGCTATCACTACTGTCTGTAGTATCTGAGCTGCTGTCCTTTTCTGATTTTTTATTCTTGTGTTTTCCTTTGGTTTTGTGTTTCCTGTGTTTCTTTTTCTGTAAAAAGAAAAACAATTCATTCTACAATTTTCATTTTGAAAGAGCTGGTTTCTTCTGAAAGGCACTAACAACAAAAAAGCAAACATCCCTAAAAGTCAATTTCATTGTAGACTCCACATTCAATTGAAACGCTCAACAGTGACTGCTTTTTGGCACTATCTAGCCTGAGCTAAAAATTAAAAATAAATGCCAAAACTACTCATCTCTTTCCAACTCTTAAACCTCATCAAAATAGATGTTTGATTAGTAGTTTATATAGAAGTTGTGAATTATACACAGCTCTCAGAATATGCCTGACATCTTCAGCATAAAACATAATGTTTAATGTCTGTACTCACATTGTACAAATGGGAAAAGCAGCACCCTAGCTAAATAATGTCCTGTTTTCAAATTCTAGTCTGAGATCACCTGAGAAACCTCAGTTGTTCCAATTCAGACACATTTGATTCATTTTCTACAGCATGGCATAAATCACAAGAAAATTTGATTGTTAGATCAAAAAACCAATAAACCAATTATTTTAATTAAATACCTTTTCCTTTTTATGCTTGTGATCCCTCTTAGTCTTGTGTTTCTCTCTGCTCTTTTTATGTTTTTCTTTCCTGCTAGGCCCTGGAGAAATTGCTGGCACCACTGTTTCTTGTTGCCATGTAGAGCCTAAAGTACAAAGCAAATGCAGAAACAAAAAATACAAATACAAACAATACTGAAAAGGTCATTTTAATATTTAAATTCTACATTAATTTAATATGCTAATTCAAAAAAAGCTTTCAAACAGGTGTGAAATGTGTAAACTCCTAACTGCAATGTTCCCACTGTAACTAAACACCTTTTCAATCTGTTAATAAGGAAATTGTAATGCTCATCCTGTATCTCCATTACAGTTCATAAACCCTGCCTCTATGGAACTACACCAAAGCAAGCACAGGCAAAAAGATTCCTGCTAGTCCCTCACAGCTTGGTAACAAAGCGTGTGGACACGTCTGACACAGCACAGGCACTTAAAAGGCAAGGCACTGCTTCACAAACATTTACTGAAGATGTATGTATGATATTTCTCTTTAACGTGTAGAATTCATACGCTACAAGTCTACAGAACCTACCAGAAGAAAAAGACGGAGGCAGCTTCGGTCCAAACTCCTCCGCATTATTCTGCTCCTGCTTCGAAGGAGGCAATGAAGAAACACCAGGCTCAGCTTTAACAGTCACAGTGTCTATGAAAAAAACAAAAAACTCATTTATTTGAAAGGAAATACTTCTTTCAAGAATTATCAGAGAAAGTTAAAGCAAACTGATCAGCATCCTTTATCTCTGTGGACTGCCTGGGCCAACTGCATAGCTGACATCCTGAATGATTTCCACGTATTGCCTCTACTTGTTTTTGTTTGTTTGCTTTGTGTTTTCTTTTCTTTTTTTTTTTTTTTTTTCTTTTTTCTAACCAAAATAGACCTATTATACAATTACAAATTAGTTCAGAATATAGCACTGTCCTAGCAGTCCCAGAAGTACTTGATTCATAAAGGAAGCTTTTACAAGATGCTTGTAAAAATAGGCATGCATTAAGAACTACCTTGTATGTTAGATGAAGAACTATCAAGCAGACCAGCTTGTCCGGTGGTTTCTGAATCTACTACTGAAGTAGAAGGCTGCTGTTCTTCATCACTCTCTTCCTCCTCAGAGGAAGATTTTTCATCTGAGGAACTCACAAAGATGGCCTTAAATAAGTCCATGGACGGTCTGCTTTCTTCTTCCTGTTCCTGATCCTTATTCTCATTATCTACCTGCAAAGCAGTGTAACAAACTACATTTAGACACCTAAAGAAACTAAAAATCCCTCTCTGATTAGTTAAGCAATATAATAATTTCAAATATGCTGGGATGTATTGACTGAAGAATCAAACATCACATAACATAAGCTTCATCACAACAACAAAGACATCACAAACACATAAGTTTACAATCTTAGTAATTCTTAGTTCAATCCACTGAAGCACTGCTAAGCTCAGTTTCCTGTAAAGAGTACTGAAATTTGTGCTCCATGCACAATTGAAAGCAGATTCCAAATTATTATAAATTCTAATTCATTACTTCAAACTTTACTTACCAGAGTGAATTCATTAAAAAGGAAAACATTACCTGTCTCTACAAAGTATGCATCCTCCTCCTCAAAGCAGAAGACACATATATATCCTGTGCCTGTGAGCAAAGTGGATGCACTGAACTTAACTCCCAGACTGTGAGTGACATTTTATCTATCCCTAAGCTGTTTCTTCAAATATAGCCATACTTACTATCCTTGTAAACCGTGAAGTTTCACATCTCAGATTTATAACCTCAAAATTCTTCCAAAATCAATCTCACTTTCTTTTTCCTTACCCTGAGTTGGCCCTTTGGCAAACTAATTTTTATTAAACCAATTCATACAGTACACAACATTATTTCCAAGGTTTACAGTCATTCTCCTTTATATTCCAACACCACTAAGAACCCACCTCGCTGGGAAGTGTTTCAGCTGCCTTTGTTTCACTTTCTTCTGTTGTTGGCACTGCTGGCTTCTGCATAAGATCAGCTTTTGATCTGGCAAGACTGATGAATTCACTGATAGAATCTTTTTTCTCCTTCTCTTTATCTGATACATCCCATCTTGAAGGTTTCTTTGGTTCTAAGAAAGTCCCAAACATTCAAATCACTCACATGTCAAATTCTACTGCATTGCATGACCTACTTGATTTTAATTTAGTCTGCTTCTTCAGCCTGCTTTGATTTTTCTATCTTTTTAATGAATATCTGACCTACAAAGGTCTCCTAGGTGGAATAAATTAACACCATCTCACTGACTTCAGCTTTTATGTTTGAATGGAATGTATTGGATATATTTATTATTTTTGATTTTTATACCGGTTTTTCTTTTATGAAAAAAAATCTCGGATAAATTCATTCTCTGTAACAAAGACAACCATTTTCATTTCATTTTCATTACTTCACAGCTATGTAATTAAAAAAAAAAACACCAAAAACTGACTTACTGCTCACACTGTTATTCTCTTGTTTTCTTTCATTTGTTTCCTGTGTAACAGATGTAGTAGGCTCAGACAGAGTTAAGAAATTAAATACAGAATACTTGTCCCTCTTCACTTTTGGTAAACCAACAATGGAAGACCTGCAGGGAAATAATTTTTTTTTTTTTAAACACTGTTTTCCATGCACAAATTAACTACAACAAACTACAGTAATACTTAAAATATTATTTTGTCAGAAGCTATTTTACTACGCTTCATAAGGCCAATTAAAACATTAGGAGAGTCTATCATACATCTATTGCAATACAAAAAGAAAACATCAAGCCAGATTTTTTCCACATTAATATAAAAACTCAGGATTCCCAAGGAGTGTTCAAAAATTTAAGAATTTCTTAATTAATCATCTTACTCAGGATATGGATCAGGAACATTAAATCTTTTGCACAACAGCTTTTCAGGGTGCCATTCAAACTTGTCTCTTGTGAGTTTGCCAAACATCTTCATCTTCACAGCAGATTCCTTATCATCAATATCATTCTGAAAAAGTCAAACACGGTCTGCTAGATAACTAACAACTTGGTGAATTAACTATTACTGTTGGCACATTAACATGGTAGATAAACATTTCAGCACAGTTTAACAGATCACTGCTTTACATGCATCGAGTCTTTTCGAAGTTTACTTAACAGGCAACAAAGCATTACTGACATAATGACAAAAGAGTTTTAAAGAAAAATACTTTTGTAAAGCAGCGTTAAAGTAATAAACGTAGCTCCGAAGTACTGAAGCACTGTGACAACATATACCTCCTGGTCCCGGGGAACTTCAACTTTGTCAGCATCATCTTCATATTTGGCCCGGGTAAACCTGGATGCCAGCGCCGAGTTGGAGGACTTGTAGAACATCGCTGCACGGAAGAATTCCTCCTGTTCTCTCCCTCGCTCCCATTCAGTCATGCTTGGGTCTAAGTAGCGCTCCAACGTATCTGCTGTAAGGTAAAGAAATACTGAAGGCATGAAACCTTACCTAAGTTTGATGCTTTTCAAGAAAAAGAAAAAGAAAAAAAAAAGGCAATCAACCCTGCAAGTATTTCATGAATATTTATTTTAAAGATAGTATTAATCTCAACTGTATTTTTCCTTGACAAGTAGAGAGTTTTTCACAACAGCAAGAATGATTTGCTAAATGCAAGACAGATGTTTTAAACAATTTTACTTGTTATGCTCTTTACTTGTTGCTTTTTAATACTTCATTTATTTAATAGGTGTTTAAATTCAAAGCTTCATCAAATAATTAAAACATAGAAGAAGCAAAAACAAAAAATACTCTTTCAGAGAAAACTAAAAGTGTCAGGATTTCTCCCTTCAGTTACCTTTTTCTCCTTGTTTAAGGCTTTTTACAAAACTTTCATATCTTTTTTGTTTTTCTGGATCTCTTGCAAATGGCTTGAAGTCACTAGAACCAGCATTTGCTAACATTTGTCCCCCCAACAACATTTGCCATTTATGAGAAGCATCGTTTGGGGAGGCTGGCTGGAATCTGCTATTTCGGGGCTGCTGAGGCAACATTTTTGCTTTCATTTGTTGTTCAGATGCTTGTTTTACTTCTTTGAGTCTTTCTCTGTCTTTTTCAGACAGGTATTCCAAAACAGAAGGAGCTGGACCTATGAACCAGAAGTAGAAGTGAGAGATAAGCGAAAAGGAAGAATTAGTTCAATTATTTCTGACACTTCAGTGGAGTAGAAAGCCTGTGTATACACAGAAAATGCTCTTTGCAACACAATATAATGGCAGAAATAGCAGATGGATACTATTGGTCACTGCTTCATCTTTTAGGCTATTTGCACATATTTATATTGCTTCATAATTTTTATTATTGTATATAACACAAGTAAAATGTACAAGTTACATTAGAACAATGTTCAAGCCTGGACCAAATTTTTACTGCTATAGGAACAAACTGTGGAGCTAAAGAAGCAGGAAAGGCACAACTGTATGTATCAGTACCTTTCAGAACAGTCTCTCCTAGTTGTTCCCTCCTCTGAGACGCATTCAATGCGTGCCTGCCCTGTTGTGCGGCGTCACTCCCCAGTTTTCCAGTTGATTCTTCTAACACCTTTTGCAAATGGCAGTTCTCATTCCCAGCTGCTATTACAGGCCGAAAGTAATGGACTGGTCTGTAATTTCGTGGCAGATGAGGTGGCAGATAAATCTTTACAGATTTACGACGTAGTGGAAAACAAAACAAAACAAAACACAAGAGCGAGATAAAACTTGGTATTAAACTTTTAGAAATGGGATTGAGAAATGTAACCTCAAACTAAAAACTCCTCAATTTACAAGTAACAGTAGAAAGAGACACCACATTCTTTCAGACTGAATCAGTGAGTGGCACTGTAATACAAACTTCTGGAACAAATTGTTGTTGTCAGTACACATTAGTTATGCAAAATAGAAAAACGTGCACATCAAGCAGCAGCAAAAATTCAGCAGTCTTAATATCATTGCTTTGTTTGAGAACATGTGCTTCTGATTATATTTTTAAAAACAGAAGTCTCATATGATTTGGTCAATTAAACTGTTGTGTACTTCTGTGCTTAATGTATTTTCCTGTCTTTCATCAGAGTTCTTTTTCTCCATTCTTCATGCAAGCTATGACTTCAAAGATTACCCCTCTGCCTCTTATAGAATGCAATTTTCTATACCATACAAATGTTCCCCCTTTCTGCATCAGCAAAAGGACCTTGTCACACAACTCTGATAATCATTCTAATTTATGGAAACACTCGTGGCATACAAGATACAAAGCAAAGAATCAGGTTGACAAACTAGCTTGTAACCAAAAACAATGAAGGAGACAAAGTGTGCAGCCTGATTTTTACAAAAAAAAATGGACATTACAGCTGAAAGATGTAAAACCAGATGTACATTTTTATTGTGAAGTTAAATCAAATTATTCTTCCAACTTCATGCAAAATAACAGTGAATGCATTTGTTCAAAGTCTGAACATGGGCAAAATTTAAATTTATCCAGTAGTTTGACATTTTTGTTTAGTCAGAAATCTTTACTGCTTATTAGAAGTTCCATTTTGAAGAACTTAAAAAAGTATCACACCACAGTAAAATCCATACATTTCATTACATGTCAATTTTGCTTTGAATGTTATTCTTACTGCAAAAATGTCATTATATGCTTACCTTGTTTGGAGCTGATGGCTTTGATGCCAAGGAAAAGCCATCCAAGATTTTGCCTATATATTTCACTTCTGTTTCAGACCCTGCAAAAATAATCACAGAGCTGGTCAATATTCAAAATACACACATTTTGTAAAAACACTTCTTCCTTGAATATTTTACATTTTGCAGAACATTTCATGGAAAGTAATTGAATGTGGCTACAAGGGAGACAACAGCACCATTACTCGCACGTCTAATATCATAAGTGCAATTAACTGCACACAGCAAACATTAGGAGTTGCGTTAGAAATCACAAGTATTCCATGCACTTAAAAGCTTCACTACAAACAGAGCATTATCAAGATAAAGTTTACAAATATTGTCATCTGAAAATAAGCAAGTCTATCTAAAAAAAATCTATTTACAAGTACTGGGTCATATCTGCAGCCTTACTTCATAATAGTCTCTTTCGTCAATGCAATTGAATGCTGTATTTCATGAGCAGCACATATAGTCCCTTCTCAAAATGTAATTTGCACACTTAATCTAAATTGGCATTAGTGGAAAATTAAAATAATTATTTCCAGAATTAGAACACACAGATATTCCAAGAAGTCTAGGACGAAGCTACAGATATCACAGCTAGAAGATACAATCTACTAGAAGCTTTTGCAAAGATGGGTATGTTTTAAATACAAATCACACTAACCCCATAGAACTACAATTCTTACTTTTTTTCGATCTATACTCCTTAGGTGCTGTCCAGCCATACAAGCCATCTCCAGGTTCTTCATCTTTTAGAACCGTATCGTATTTTGACAATGTTTCAGTTGCATAAATATCATCATCTTCCTCCTCTAAAGCTCCTACGCCAAAAGCCTACAATATATTTCAAACAAAAGCAATGAGAACTCAAAAATGTGAAAATAGCATTTTAAGTCACTTGTTGGAACGCATCTATGTCAGTACCTTACCATCTACAGTATGTAAGATGCCCAATGCATATGGGGAAAAAATGTACTCCACACAAAAAAACAAGTGGTCCCAACTGGGGGATGAGAGGTGTGGGGGAGGAAGCAAAAATATTCTACTTGTTTCAGCCCCTTCAGAAGGACGAACAATAAGCTGGGTCTGTACGAGGCAAGGACAGCAGCCTAATTCTAGTGGTCAGATTTGAGTCTGATTAAATGCAGGTAAAATTACTGAGGGGGAAAAAAGGCATGAAAATTAATGAAGTGTAATTCTCAAAATTATATAAACTGACCAAGCTCTTTCTACATAAGAACTACAAATGCAACAGGAGAAAGTAAAACCCCTGACAGATTCAACACCACTGAAAGAATTCAGTAAAATTGAAGAAGAAAAAAAAACCCCTAAAATCATATTCAATATCAACTTTCTTTAGTCAAAGCAACACAAGAATTTTCTCAGTTCAATCAGTCAGCCAGCTATTTTCACCCTACTGCCTTTTAAAACACTGACAAAAGAAAACAGTTAAGAGATACAAGGCTTTATTTAATATGAAGATATGGACAAGTTAAACAACAGGAAGAAGGCAGACTCCTAAACCTGTTTTCAACCCATAGTTATGCTTTCTTACAGTAAGTTTACAATGATTAGGTCCCACTCTCACTACATTTTAGATTTTATCACACTACTACTAAAATAACTGAAACAATATCTTACCTGGCCTGTGATTCCTAGTTTTCTTTGTCTATTGTTTCTCACATCACCGATTAAATTACTTGAATCTTCAGAATCAGCTGCAAACAGATTAAGGTGCTCTCTTCCAGATGCACCAAACAAAGCTTGTGAGGGGTCCAAACCCTTATAGCCAAGTCCGTGGACATTCTCTTTTGGAGTCAAATCTACAGGCATTACATCTTTTGGTGCAAACGTCACATTTTCTGGCTGGTATTCATCCTCTTCATCCTTGTACAAAATAAAAGTATGTAAGAACAACAACAAAGTTTTGTATAAGTGGCTGTTACAACATCTAGTTAATATGAGACTAGGCAAGTCCGAGTTTCTGTAACTACATATTAAATTATCTATGAACAACACTTGATCAACTAATAAAAGAATAAATGTAGTTACATTTTCCATAATAAACGCAGTAAATATTTATGAACACTTTAACAAAACTTTCAACTGTGTGTTAAAGTTTAACTTAAAATACTTAAAAATATAAAAAGTTTCTTATAAAGGGTGTTAACACACATAAGTTATTTATACATAAGTTAATAAATAACTTGTGTCTGCACAATACCTCGGAACCTTCCGACAGCCCGGGTGGTAATGCACAGCCATATATTTTCACATCAGGATCTGTAACAGACACAACAGCAGCAGTGTTAATTTAAAGTATTTTAAATAAATTAAAATAAAGCTCGCTACTAAATTTCTCTAAGATTAAATAAACAGATTAAATAAAAGGAAGGAATAAGATGAGCTTCCTAATGGGTGTGTGAATGCTAGCTTTCTACAACTGAGTTCAGGCACCTCAGTGAACTTACCAGGCTTCTGCCTACGTGGCTTTCTCTTGACTCGTGGTCCAATTCCTTGTCCTTCTTTCCAGCCCATTTTTCGCAACAGTTCAACCCCAATTGTTATTCTAAGAAGAAACAAAATAAAGCAAAAATAAAAAACTGGAGTCACAATTCCAACATTCCTTGAAATCTAACAGCAAATCAAACCAATTGAAAGTTTGCTCTTGTACCATACTTCCAATTAAAATCTGAATGCATCAACGTTTGCATATATGCTGCATCGGTTGTAGGCATGTGCCTGGCACAAGTCTGCACATGCAACAACATCCACAAGGAGGCCTCACTGGAAAGGTAACACTGCAGATCTTGCAGCCTCTTTCATGAGTTACTCTAGTCAATTGCTTCTCTTATCAATGCACTCGTATGCAAAAGGAATTTCTAAGCTAACTTTTATTTAAACCTACTTACTTTGACGGTCCTATTAAATCATCAAACGCACTAGTTCCAGGAATGGCAGCAACTACTCCTGCAATCTGTCTAGCTTTCTCTTTTATTCTGTCCTTAGCTTTGGATGCAAAATCATCTGTGGTTGTAATATCTTTTGGGGCTATCCCAAATTCACTAAGATCCTAGAAAAGACAGGCAAAACAGAAAAATTACATTAGAAAATGTTTTCCTCAAAACACTTACTGTAACAATAAAGGAAAGAAAACAGGGTGCAACCCTTAATTGGCAACATTTTAAGACATTTATATGGTTGATTTCTGTGCAACTTGAATGGTCATACTTAAAACAGCTTTGAAAGTATTTGGATTTCCTGATAAGAGGAAATGAAAGATATTGTTGTTTTTTTTTTTTTTAATATTGAGATTATATGAACTTCCTAAGTGAATCTGTTAAATATCCTATAGAATCTAGAAGTATAACAACATACACATGAAATAATTTTAAGGTTACCACAATTTTTGCTGTTTAAATTCTTTTTTCATGGCCTGAAAAACTTACAATCACGGCCACAACTTCCAAAAGGGATTTATTTCTTTCCACATTTACCTCTTCATCCATGAAGTCTTCTGGTCCAAGAACAGTTCTGTCTGCTCTCTTCTGCCGTGATGATATAAAAGCTGAGGGCGTCCATCCTTTAAAGAAGGCAAAATAAGGGGCATCTAAAGTAAGAGACTGCAAACTACAACATAGCATCTGAAAACAATTCAAACATTTGAATCTTACACCTAAAGGATACATCAAGAGAACATTCACGTAGCTGCAGTCTGAGAAGCAAAGTTTAAATATCTCCAAAAATTATGTTCCAATTATTTACATAACAACAAACAGCAGGGGAAAAAATGATTAATAACATTTCTTTTCACTGATGTTTCGCTGACATTACAGTCATCAAGCAACTCCTCCTAGCTGACAGAGAAGTATCTCACCTTCCTTAGTGCCAACAGTGTTAAAGTAACCAGCAGAGAAGCCACCAGTAAATGCTCCATGAAAACGCTGGTATCTCCCCTTTGCATCTTTAACAGTCTGCTCTTGAAGAGGAACTGGCTTCTTAATTCGTTCACCTACAAGGAGATAAATCAGAAAGCAAGTCATAACACCACATAAAGAACGGAATCTCTACTTGGCCCAGAAGTCATTTCTTCCTTTGCAATTAAGAACAGGACTGAATAGTACCTATCCTGAAGTAGAAAGCATCAGCATCACTTACTCCCTCTCTACTTTATGTATTTGTGCACGCTGTTAACATACGCTGACAGAAAAACCATCAAGTGTTCAAATAGAAAACCTAAATTCTTACTAGTTCTGTGCACGTTCCTTTTTCTACAATCAGACTAATAGATTACCAGTCTGCTTAACAACACTTCTGATCTGTAAACGTTTCCCCTGTTTGTGACAGATACTTCAGAACGATTTACAAACCACTAGAAAGCTTTAAATACCACCCAGATTCTCCTTAATATTGACAAGTTAACTATGCAACTTTTTCATATAAAGTTTTTATATAAGAGCAAAAAAATCCTACCACTACAAATTTTCAACAGAATCAGTTATTCCACTGACAAAACGTAATGCTTGAAACACATTCCATTCATAAAGAGAAACTAGTGAAGCCCACACCGAACCTTCTGAACAATGAAGGCTTTGTGCTGATAACAAACTCACACACTCACAAGGCCCAATTCTCCTCTCGTATAATCTCAGTCAGGCACATGACACCATTATCACCATTTACTGAGAACTGAGGAGTTCCTGCCTTGGCAAAAAATAACGTGTAATACTGCTGTTTCTCTAAGGTCCACCAAAACTGTCACTCTCAGATCCTGTTAAAGAAAGTCCTCCCTACACACAGCAGCTCCTGCTTTCCAGCCCCTGATAGGCAACAAAACCTCTCTTTACCGTCAGGCAGACAGCTCCCAGGCTCCACTGGTTGGCTGTTAGCTTAAAAACGTCCCAGGTGGCACAGAACTCCTGGAACTCCAAACGCAGTCGGAGGTTTTTCCACACGCAAGCTCCCTGCAGCTCGACCCGCAGCCCGGCAGGAACGTTAGTTAAGAGGTAGAGGCTCTGAGCCCACAGCTGTGCACAGGCGCTAGGGCAAGCTCAGCCTGTGCCTCGAATACAAGCGTAGAACACGGCCACGAAAGCGCAAACGGCTTACAAGTTATGGTAAAGGCCTGAGTAAGGGACAGACTCAGGCCGGGACACGGGCTCTGCGCGGGCAGCACGGCCGCTCCCAGCCCTGGGCCGGGCTGCTTTATTTCGGCAGGCCGCTCCTCCGGGACACCCGGACACCCTCACCACAGCGCGGGCCAAAAAGGCAGAATAGTCCAGGCGAGCTGGCCGGGCTCCCTTACCTTCCTGCAGGGGCTGCAGCGCCGTCCCGTAGTTCACCAGATCCTCCTCGCCGTCGCTAGAGTCCGCCGCCATCTTGCCGCGACGGCGGCTCGCGCGGGACAGCGCGCGGTCACGTGAGTTACTGGGCCGGCTGCCGCTCAGCGCCGCGCCGCGAGGCTGGCCTTGGCCACGCGGGGTCCCCACTGAGGCCAAAAGGAATTTCCCGAGCGGGACGCTGTGTGGAAGCGCAGAGGCAGCGCTCTGCGTGGTGACTTTGGCAATTAATACCGCTAAATAAAGGCATATGCTTTGCGTTCACACCTCTGTGAGAGGCACCTCGCAAGGGAAGCTTTCATTCAACACATTTTGTATCAGAACAAATAAATACCTGTCAGTTATGAACCAAGCGTTCCAAACCGACGTTCTAATTTTGCGTTCCCCACTATTACCTGCACTCATATGGCAGTTGTGATTCATTTCATTTCTCCACCTTCCAGTTTTCTGCCAGACTCAGATTCACTCAACGTCTTATAATTAGAAAAAAAAAATTGACACGTTCACACGAAAGATACACGGTGCTTCATCCTGTGAAGTAGCGCCAGGCTCCATTCAGAACTTCTGCCAGCCGAGACCACCAGTTTATTGAATTCCTTCGAACTAAATCACAACACAGCTGTAAGGGACTCACGGATAAGACTTCTTTAAGCTTAGCGGTGTACTCTGTAATCCAGCCTTTGTGTTTGTTTGTGCGCACGGAACTGGTTTCTTCCAAAGTGAAACTTCCCCAGTTTCATGTGGTGTCAGCTTTCCATAGGAAATATTTACCCAGTTGTATGCAAATAGAGGGCACTCAGTTATTGAGGTCTGGGATTGGCTCAAAAACAACTCGGTGGAAGCACAGGCATTTATCTACGTGCATTACCTTTCCTCATCGTTACTAATTAGTAGGCAGTTATCCTAGAGCACGTAGTGCAAAATGAGTTGTTAGCACTGTTGCTTTTTCTTTTTGTTTGGGAAATAATTGCTGCTAAATAGTCAAGTCTGAGGGATTTGGATGCACATGCTTAAGTAAACTTTTTTTTTTTTTTTTGCACAATGTTAACAGAAAATCTTTTGAGTGTTTTGTCTAAGTTCAAAGAGATCGGGTAATCAAATCTCGGAGGTTTTTTTTCCCTTTAAAGCTCTTAACAGATTAGAAATACTTTCGCATTATAGTGGTATTTCCTTTCCATGGTAAACTATGTCTCCAATTTGCATTTGTTAAAGCAGGTGACTGTTACTATCTGCAGCTGATGCAAGTGACTTTTGGTAATGCAACTAAAATTTGTGTAGGTTTGAATAGTTTATGTTTGAAAAATTAATATATATATATTTTTCAATATTTGAGTGGTGAAAAAAACAAAACAGCATTTTAAAACGAAAGCTCAAAGCCAGTACACATGAAGCTGAATTTGGGCTCCCAACCTCTGATGGAGATCGGGTTTTATTTTCTAATATGTTTTCAGCATCTGTTTTTTAATTAGTTCATCAAGGAGGAACCACCAACATTACTTCCCATACCCTTTGTAATGTTCTGTACTCTTTAACAACAGTCCCTCAAATAGGTAAGTTATTATTGATTAGTTTTAAGTTACTGCTACTAGTTAGTAATTAGTAATTACTAATTAGTTAAGTTACTGCTACTAGAGACTGAAACCAGCATAATCCATGTACAAGTGTAGAAAACAAAATTTTGATTCTTCTACAAATTAAAAAAATAAAAATAAAAAAGGAAAGAATATATAAGAAGTTCAAAACAATATTAAATAGACTACGTATTTACTATTCAAAATAGGGCAATGACTTCACTGCTAACTTATCTTGGGTCAATGGGAATAACATTCATCCTAATATCCATCCTAGCAGCACACAGCTATGTATCATTTCAGGAAACAGATGCACAAAGTACAGGCCCTGAGGAGTTAAGCTTTTACAAAGTTTACAAAGCTTATTTTAATATTCTCAGGAATGAACAAACAACAGCAACAGAGGAGATAATGCATACAGTCCTTAAATAAACTGATTTTTACCTTGGGGTTTCAGATAAAGACAAGGCATTATCTGGAACAAGTGGTGATAATTTTGCCCATGTCTAACCTTACATTATTTATCACATCTCACTGAAACTACAATGTATCATTTTAAATATGATAAAGCTCTAGTTAACCCATGTAACTCTTGAAGCAGTGAAATGCTGCACCTGTAGCCAATTGTATTATAAACTTCCATTGAATTCGCAAAGCACTTTTGGTACCATTTGGTTTCACTCTGTAGATTTCTTGGTTAGGAAAACTTCGGGCACTAGTTCCTTGCCATTCCTGTCTGGTCACCTTTCAATTCTTCTGTCATAAAATGCAGAAGGGCTTCTTTTGTTTAAGAGAAGTCCTTGCAGTCTTTAGTCTCAAAACTTTACAATTTGAAAAACTCCTACATCTGGTAAATTTTAGCAGTCTTTAATGACACAGACATCACCATTACCACTGTGCTCCCATGCCTGTTTTTGCCGTTTTTTTTTCTTTCTTTTGACAAATACGGCTTTGCAGAGAACTGAGTGAGAAACAAAACTCAGTTTAAGAGACCTTTTTCTCTCTCCTCACCTAAAACGTCCCTACTGTACCTGGACATTCCCTTACTACAGAGCTACAATCTTCAAAAATGAAGAACTCGACAACTGTAAAGTTACAGACTGCCAGGGATGCTGACAAAATCTTTTTTTGCTCTCAGCAAAATATTTAATATGAAACATGAATATTTAATATTCCAAGCCAACAACTGAAGGAGCAATAAACAACTATGTGATCTGCCCAGAATTCAAGAATCTACCTGACAAACAGCACGTGTTGGAAGCACACTTCTCTCTTCACACTGTATCATCCTGATGTGCTTTTGTTGATAAGCCTCCCTGTCTGTCTGGGACAAAAACTGCTTCTGAAGCACCTGTTACCATACTGCAGCCGCAATGTTTGTAGTCACAAGAAAAATAAAAAGTTCACTTCCCACAGAGTAGTATTGTTCCTACAAAGGCTAATGAGATTCAGATCTTCGGTGTACAACTGCATCAACACAAGTCACGGCAGGAAATGAATTTCCCAAATTGAGACCCCTTCCTACTGGCCAAAGAGAAATATGGGGACTAAAACAAGGACTGGAATTTCATATATTCACTTTTTTTTTTTTTTTTTTTTTTTTTTTTTTTTAAGATGAGGGGGGGCAAGGACAGGACTGACTGAGCGAGCAGAATTACACAAACACGAAAGAAACACGGCACATAACGCGTACATATATATTTATATATACACCATCGTACATGTGTACGTATCTACGCATACTACCGTGTGTCTGTGGTAAGCCTATTCCAATTCTGACCTCTCTCTCACCTTGACTTCTGTGGGACAAAAACTGGGAAAACTCCAGCTCTGCCTTTCAATGCCTGTTTTCAATGCAGTCATTGTTTGCTTCACCTGGCTGGTTTATCTGCGAAAATGCAGAAAGCCTGAAGCACAGAGTTCTGGAAAACAAAGAGAGAGATTTGATGCAGAGATAACATCAGTTGCTTTCAGCTTCAGTATTTTAGGCACAGCACACTGATGCAAATCCTTGAGCATCTGGTAAAAAATGCTTCCTCAGAGACAGTGCCATGTCCTGTGCACCAGTTCACTGAATTTGGTCTTCTAAGGTTACTGATGCCAACCAAACATCTGCCTCTGCCCTTTTTCTGAGTGCATGAGTTACTGATTCCCAGCCTGTTATTGCTCAATCTCTACAATGCAGGAAACCAAACCCTCTGATTAATACAATTGTGAGAAACTGAGAAAGTCTGTGGTATGAACCCATCTCTATTTCAGAATTCTAATAGCAACCGAAGAGCTGCTGGAAACAAGTTATTTAACCAAATGCTTAGAAGAGTAGGGACATGTTTTCTGAGATAAATCAGTTTTTGGAACGTTCTAAGCTGCAATTTACATTCCAGGGTCATGGAGTGCTCCTACTCCATCATTACACAGCTCAGCTCTAAATACTGAGACCATGCAATCAGCATGTCTTCTGAAAAAAATCGTATTCACTAAGAGGAGCAATCCGTAGACAGACAAAACTTACTGAGACTTACTTAGAAATACGAGATAAATCCTGACAGTCGTGAAGTACTCTTATCAAAGAGAGGGCAAGGCACAGTCTGATCTGGCAGTTCTGAAGGTGTTGGAAGATATTCTCAGGGTGCTCACCAGGGGGGAGGAAGCCTGTAAGAGCTATCTCAGATTCTTGAATTTGCTGGAAAATTTCACTGTGTGTAATGCTGCTGACTTTGTTTCATTCCAAGTATCCTCCAGCAACTGACAAAGGCTGCAGTCTGCAGTCTGTCACCGAGATACACTACAAATACTTAACTTCGGTACCATTCTCCGCGGAAACTTATGCAAATTAGTGCTTTCCACACACCGCAGTCATGGTCACTTGTCTCACTGTTAACCATCTGACCCTTTAACCAGGCTACAAACTCTTACGACTAAGCTGGAGTAACAGCGATACCCTTCATGTTGAGTCCAATTTCAATAAACCCAGCAGAAGCAGTGCTGTGCCGACTGCCCGGCTGCAGCAGCACATCTGACAGTTTGCTAATTTTTCTCTCATTGATATTAATTTCAACTACTACGTTGACTTATTTTGGCAAGATTAAGTTTTTCAAATATTTTTCTTTGTTAGGTCAGTGCATTTTCTAACAATGGAAATAACACTTTAAAACGAGATTGAGGGAAGTTAATCCACTTTCCCATTTCGCCCAGTATGTTTAGAATTAATGGGGGGGGAAAAAGTAAAAGGTACAGCGGTGGGAGCATATGCTGTGGGGAAGAATAAAATTCAGCCGGCCTCAAGAGAGCCAACATGGTGTGTCTGGATCCCAATCTCTGAACTGCTGGCTCTTGTGCTCTTCCTTCTAACAGCAGCGGGCGCAGCTCAGCCGCAGCGCTCTGCTCAGCTCCCTGCTGACACCCGCACTTTCAAAGGGAGTTTTTGGGAACTCGGGATGTAATCCCAAAGATATTTCTCTTTGGTAGGGAAAGGTTGTGTTTGCAGACACCTTCCTGGCTCCTGAAAATTACTGCTACAGAAAGACAGAACTCACGGAAGGACAGGATACGTTTGCTAATAGTCACTTAAAGCACTTTGATGCATAACGTCCTCGCATGCTGGAAGCCCATATAACTATAGCTTAGGCCTGGGCAGCAATAGCAGCCGATGCTGCCCATTTCCTTACTCGAGCGTCCAACAAACATCTGCAGAACCGGTTGCACAGTGGAATTTTCTGAAGACGTGACGTTCGCGCTGTGAACCCCGCCGATCTGCGCACGTCTGAGGCCGACCTCACAGAAATCTCCAGGGCGGGCAGCGACCGCCGCGCTGCCGGCGGCCCCGGGGACGCGGGGGTCACCCGTGATGACCGTTCCGGCGCGGGGACGCGGAGCGGCTGGAGGCGAGCGGTGCTCGGGGGTCTCAGCCGGACCTCGCCTCAGGGCAGCGCGGGCCGGGGAGGAGCCCCGCGTCCGTCAGCCGCCGCCCTCGTCCCGACCTCACTCCGCCACGCCGGGTCCGCTCCGCCGCGGAGCCTCCGCGACGAGCCCGAGCCACGAGGCGGGCGCCGCGCGGGGCCAGGCGGTCCGGAGCAGCGAGGGGCACGACCGCGGGGCGGGGCGGCCGCTCCCCGCCCGCCGGGGGTGGAGCCGGGCGGCGCCGCGGGGCAGCGCCGACATTTCCCGTGGGGTCGCGGCTTTCCGCAGCAGCACGGCCGAGGACAGCTCTCTTGGTCGGAGATGATGGACGCCCTGCCGGCTCGCGGCTGCCCGGAGGAGGACTGCTACTTTCGGAAGGTGAGAGGGGGGCGGAGCCCCGGGGTTCGGTGGGCTCCGGAGCTGCCGGCGCCGTCCTGATCCCAGGCGGTTCCGCCGCTCCCGGGCCGGGCTCGCGCGCACCTCCTCACGAGGAGCCCGGTTCCGCCTGGCGGCTTTTCTGCCTTTCCGTCCCTTCGTGCTGTCGTTCGCGCTCCGTCTCCGCGCTCGCTCTCGAGTAATTGCCGCGTGTAGCTGTCGGAAGCTTACTCGAGCGAGGCGGCGAAGTTAGCAGAGTCGTTAGGAAGCCTTTAATAAACATCTGCCCTCATTACTTCTCAGACGACGTGGGCGGCTCGTGCCGTGCCCGGGCTCTCGGCACGGCGGCAATTACCTCTCTGCGCTGCCCGCGGCGCTCCGCTCGCGGCCCGCCGATGCCCGCAGAAGCGCGTCCGAACGGCGCTGCCCTGCAGCGGCTGGGAGCGGCGCGGTGCTGCCGGAACGGGCGCTGTCGCGCGGGGAGCCAGGCGGGCTGAGGTGAAACTTCCCATCTTGTCCGGTTCTTTCATTTGAGTAATCCTCATATAGTATCGGGTGAGTAATCACTTAGCAGTCCTGAGCAGGAAATCGCGAAGTATGGCAGAGGTGTAATCGTTCTGAGTTCTCGTAGCTGTGCTCTGTAGCACCAGGTGCTGTGGGCTGCTGCCGTACTTGACGTGTTAGCAGAGCCTCGCAATCCCAGAGAAAGCCGAACTTGTTAAGTTAGATACAAGTTGTTTCTCTTTGCCTTGTTGTAGGGGTCCGGCTGGAGTCTGATGGCCAAGCTGTGTGCTGTAAGGAGTGGGAGGCATACGCTGCACTCAGACCGGCCATAGGATGGGGTCCTTTCTGGTTACAGCATCGTACATTACGAATAAGGTCTCATAAACAGCATCAGATCAGAGCCATCTCCATGTGCTGAAAAGTTATGGTGCTATTCCGATATGAAAGAACTCAAAGATAGATCTTACACCTTGTTATGAACATCTTCCCCACTTTTGATTTGCTTATCACAAACAAGTGCAAAATGGACAGAAATCCAATGTTAAATCTGGATGAGCTGGGGCTGCACTGGCACCTTTTCCTCTGTTCGCTCAGGAGATCTTTGGAAGGCTCATCTGGCTCTTCGGTACCATTAATATGGTTCTAAACATCAGATTAAGTTAAAAGCTGAAAGCCTTCTGTCCCTAGAAGTTAAATCTAAACAGAAAGCCAGTATTCCTTGTTACACATTAGTTGAATGGTCTCAAAGATCAGAGCTTTCATTCTAAGTAGATTCAGGAGAAGAAAACAAGTAAACAAGAAGAAAAACCTGGAATCCTGAACAGACTCACCCTGTGAAGCCAAAGCATTAACCTGGACAGAATATCTTTCTTTGGACCTTACCTGTTCATTTGAATGGTATGCTAGATGGCTTCATGTAACAAACTGGTTATTGAGCTAGTCATGTGTGTCCATGGGCTCCCCCGCCTCTCCAGAGTCCCTCTGCATTGTTTTCTGTTCCCTTAAAAAAATAAATAAATAAATAAATCACACTCTTCATTCCCTGAAGGAGTCTGAGGGTTGTTCTACTTGTTCTGCTGGTGCAGAAACACACCAATTTCCAAAAGCCATTGCGTGTGTTTTGAGATGAAAACATTTACTTAGTTGACCTTTCTAATGTATAAGCTGCAGAGCAAGATGAAAATACTTTTTTGTATCAGGACTGCTCATAAAAGGGCTCCCAAGCATTCTGTATGCAATGAGGTTGTCTTCGATACTGTAAAAGACTTTTATATATACTCTGAGATCTTAATATTGATAAAATTGAGTGGTCCATACAATATTCATTTGTTCTAGACTTTTGATGTATTTTTGTGATAAGCGGATTGCTGTGGGACGTTTCTCAAAGCTGACACAGTGCCCTTTTGCAGCCTTAAATACAAAAGAGCAGACAGTAACCCTCGCTGTACCCAAGATGCAAAATGTAAAAACTTATTTCCTAAAGTCTTATTTTCTTTTGGGTGGAGACTGGCTTTGTGTAAAGGGCAACAGGCAGAAATGGTGTAACAGAAACACAATCCTGTTTCCTTCTTTCACTCCTGTTGCCACACTAGGAAGTTAGGCTTGCTGTGACTGCCAAGTCAGTCCCAAGTGGGATGGCTGGCAGTTTCTTCTGGCAACTTTCCGTGCAGCCCTGGGGCTCTCTTCCTCCATTCATTCCCAGCCACATCAGCAGCAGCTCTGAGTCCATTCTCTCCTTTCTCCTCATGGCAAAGGCCCCTCATCTTTGCATATGCAAACTATGATTTCCTTTAAACCATTGACTTCCTTTGAGCTGGTTCTGAAGACCACTCCTCCCTCCCCCCTTTTCCTTTTATAATACCTAGTTTTGAAATAATTATGCAACCATGCAGGGTACACACAACTCTGTCAGTAATGACACTATTCCTCTTCTCCTGGCATCTCCCCTGTGAAAGGGGAACCTCTTCAACTATTTGATTAGCCACAACTAAAATTCTGAGAGGAATTTTAGGTTTAAGAAAAATAAATCCTGCTGTTGCTCTGAAAAGGATATGGCAAGGTGGAAGGGACACCCTACTTGGACTTCCATCAAAGAGGAGATGGAGATTCTTCTGGAAGTTTTTTTTTTTCTTTCTGGGAATACAATGCCTAAGCAAACTGGTTCTGCTATTGTTCTGTCTATCTCTGCCATCACGTTTGTAGATCAGTATACCCTGTGGTACAATATCAGGGCAGACTGTACCTGCAGTTCTGTGTGTGCTCCTGGATGACCAGCCTTGTGCCACAGCCTTCTTTGCATGGAGTTCCACATTATTCTCTTGGCTCTGGCCGTGAGCCTGTGAATCAGCCATGCTTATACCATACTCTGTCAAGATCCACTCCCTGGCATTTTTCCCATGAGAGAATCTACAGCAGTGGGAAGTACTGACAAAACTACAGATAAGAGCAAAGAACTTGTTTTGAAAGCAGAGCAAGGCCTTCACATAGAAGGAGTTTTCAATGCACAGTACTTAAAGGCCCATCCTCACCTACCATTTTGCTTACCTGAGATGCTTATTCCACTCCAAACGACATAGCCTGCCATAGCTCTGCATCAGATTGCCTGTTCTTCATTTACACAAGTTCTTGTGAGGAAAGCAAAAGCAAAGAACACCTTGAAAGAAGAGTTTTCTTCATTCTCTTTATTCCAGAATCAGCCCACTGAACCAGCGTGCATTAGCAGAGTAACCCAAAGAGCAGTCAGTATACAGAACTCAGGGTACCTGTGAGGCTGTGCTTGTCCACTCACAGGATTCAAAACAGAGCGGTGATCTCTTGGTAGAGTTTCATCAGCCCTAGAACATTGTTTGGTGAGTAGAAGCAAGGAAGTAGAGCAAGGAAGAGATTTCTAGCAAACTTTTTAGCATGTAACTTTTCTATTTTAGTTAATTGCATTATAATGCATTACACAGATTGGAACTTTTCAGGTTTCTTAATTAGGAAGCTGCAATAGAAGGAAAAACCCATGTTTATTTTTCAAGCTTACCTTTTTTGTAGGTCTTCAGACACATACTGGTACAGCACTAAGCATCCTATCTTCAGTTTGGTTGTCTTGGAAAGCTGTGTGGACAGGCCAAGCAGTTGAACAGATAGCTTAAAGAGCCTCAAAATTCATGTCAGTTGAGTGAAGATAATTGCTTTCTTTTCCCTTTCTGAAAGTCTAGAGACAAGAAAATTATCATGTAGACCAAGCTGATTCAGAAGGAAGAAGGTATGGTAGTCCTTCCTGCCAGGATGAAAAGGCTAAAAACAGAACGCAAGTAGTTTTGTAAATAGAGTGCCAGGCTGAAACTAACAATGATGGTAGGTATGATAAGTTGCTTGTGAATCAGCCCTAATTAATCCTCTCTCTCTTTAGCTTTTGGGCTTTCTTGTGGAGGATTTGCCCCCATGCTCTGCTGTGATTTATGGATCAGTTTACCAACCTGCTACACCTGTGCTTCCACTGGGGCTTAGCTAACGTGGCTGGTTTTAGTCATTAGTAGCCAGGCAACAATCAACATTAGCATTGACACAGCAATATTTATTTGCCTGTTTGTTCTCTCCCTGCTTGTCTAGCCAGGCCAGAAACAACATTGACGTGATTCACACCCGGCATCAGGCCATGCTCTGTCCACTCATTATATACAAATTAAAAAAAACCAAAAAACTGAAAGTAGGCCTTCATGGCCAAACCAGGAATCATTTGGAACTTGGGTCATCAAGGCACAGGCTTCTCAGACCCGGTATTAATTTTGATTTGTGAGTGGTGTGACAAGATTGTATAGATGGTATAAAAAATGTTTGGAACAATACAATTATTAATTATAAAACATTATTGTTAGTCTTTGAACACTTAGAACTGTAACATACCTGAATATGGAACAATTAGATCAGGCTCTGGATTATCAGTTCTTCCTTAACTCTCTCTTCCTTATCTTAAGCACAGATTAAAAACATCTACTGTTGAAAGGTTTGTGGTATGTGCCTAAGATTTCAGCATTGAACTAAGGGAATCTCTCAGAGAAGCTTCAACTGCAGCAGTAGGAGATGGTAAGGAAATCATCATTTAGGAGCTATTCAGAGTCCTACTGGAACTACTGGAGTGTCAGTGGTGCCATGTACCGTGACTTCTATCGCAGCCAAGGAATTTACCTGCATGAGTGGAGTTGCGTACAGGTTTAAATGCCTGGGGGCTATGGCCATTTGCATGCTCTGCAGGGTACAAGCAGCACAGGTCACACTGGCTGGGAAGGAATGTTTTATTTTAGGTAAGGAGGCACACCCAGTTTCAACTCTGTGTCACCCTGAGTGTGTGACTGGTCTAAAAGTTCAAACCACTGCCTCATAAGTCATATTCATGCTGATTTCAGATGCCTCCTTTGATTGCTCATTGTTAGGCAGTCACAATTTTTGTGTGCATCGCAACTTCAGTTCTGATGTTAAAAATACTCCTGTCTTGAAGAAGGATCTGCCAGGCACTGAAGCTAAATGCAGCTCTTCTCTGTTTGGGGCCTAGACTTTTGACAGCTTGCTTCCTTCTGTGGTGGGCCACTTCGAAGCTTGGATAAACATGAAAATATGGCCTGTATCCCTTAGACTGGGGATTTGAAGGCTCTGTCAGGTGGGAGGTAGAGGCAAGATGCTGCCCATTGACAGCTAACCTGCAGCACCCAGCTACAGGCTTGTCTGACTGTCCTCTTAGTGTCTGTGTAATCCATAGAATAAAATCTCTCCCAAATCCCATGTGAGCCCCATGGAGCCCATCAGCCGCCCTGTAGCTCTGCTTTATCTCCTGCTGCGCCCCATCTGAGAGGCAGAAAGTTGCAGCAAGATCCCAGAGGCATTCATTATGCTGTTTGCCAAATAAGCATGTGTGGGATAATGTTTAGAGGGTTAAAAGTACAAGGTGAGATATCCAGCCTCCTAAGCTCAGGCATTAATTCTAACAAGAGATGAGCAGGAATCCCACTGGAATCTGTCTGCATGCTCCATTAATTAGTCAGAGGATTGCTACGAAATGTGCATAGGCCCTGCACAGCCTTCATCAGCAGATGTGTGTTTATTTTTCTCATACCAGTGTCTGTTTCTTCTGAGCACGTTTCTACCAAGGTACACATATAACATATGGTAAGAAATTGATGTGCGGGACTTGCTTTTGGTGAGGACATAATAAAAACTTACCAGCTTCCTGGCACTGCAGTTCAGCCAAGCAGGAAGAAATGAAGTAACTAGCTAACTGAACTTCAGGTTTTAAAGAGACTGTTATTTTTTTTTTCAGAGGCTAAGAACTATAACATTTAAGCACTTCAAACAAACACACCTCTTCATGAAATGCAGCACTCTGAGGGGAAAAGGGCTCTAAAACAGATAGCAGAGTTTGAAATGTCTTTACAAGAAGTATATTTACTTTTTTTTCCCATCAAAACATGCAATGAAAACTTCAATCATACTTTATTCTTGATCACTTTTGTGACATCGTTAGTAATAAGTCACTTTGTTAATGAACTGATAACACTGCTAGTGTGTGAGTGAGGGTAAAATCCCCTTTGCTCTCTGAGTTGTCTTGCATCTGCAAAGAAATAAACAGTAATTAAATGAAACATCTCTCATTCTGTTGACAAGAAATGAAGCAGTAGGTGTGGAAACTGCTGGGAAGTTTGGCTGCCAGCTATTTAATGTCCTGAACATAAGCATTCTTGGGAATGTCCATATGTGAGCCACCTACAAATGGGGGCTGAGAAAGGACCTTTGTCATGCAGGAAGACAAAATGGAGCTTTTACACAGACCTATCTCTTAAATAATGTTTAAGCACACAGAGGTGGTGATTTACACGAGGAGAAATCTTCTCTGGATTGTCTATTTCCCATAACATTTCTTGCTGATGTTGGTTATTTTCAGTGCTCTCTCTGCATCCTTGTACCTTTCAATGTTCTGGCATCCTATACAAAGAAGAGTTGAAGCCTGCACATGAGCATAAACTAGCTGAGCATCCCCATATGTTATAGAGGGGATCTAAAAAGCAGTTTTCCATGAGGTCAAATGCAAGCTCCTTGATGGCTTTGAAGTAGGTGGGAGGTATGTGCAGTAGAAGAGCCTACTCTGAAAACATTCTTCTTTTCAAAGAAAGCCTTTCAGAAGTGAAGCACTTGAGGCACACGGGGGTGATCCCGATAGTTAGTCAGTGCCTTCTCCTTTTAGGCCTGAGGGGATTCTTTTTGCACTGGGGCATCACACAGTGATTAGAGGCTGGCCTTGAAATGAAGGGAAACACCTCTGCTGCTTTTGTTCTTTGCGGAGTTTGAGGTCGCTGCAGATTTGCACTCAGTATTCACCTGGAGTCTGTTTGATTTCTGGGCTGGATCTTGATTTGACGTCCATGGAAATAAACCAAACACTTCTGCTGAGCTTTGTTGGCTCGAGGATCGGGCAGGTGATCTTCCTGAAAAAGTTCCCAGAAGTAAAGCTGCAAAGGATTGGAATGACAACAGGAAACTTGTTGTTTGTGCAGAAAGGGCAGGGAGTTCTAGGGAGGAGCTGCAGCCCTAGAGAGAAAATGAAGTCTGGGCAGGGGATGATGCACTTGGGAGGGGTGCTTGGACAAAGGGGTTTGGGAAGAAGGGCATCCCAGGGGTCCAGAGATGAAAGGCCCAAGAATAAAGTGTTCAAGGTGAATACAAGATGCAAGACAAAGTCATTGGCAAGGTTCAAGTGCAAAGGAGCATGGATAGACCGGAAGGAGAGAGACTTTGAACATCAGTAGTAGAGAAAGACTATACAGTGTAAAGTGAAGAAAAAGCAAAATTGGAAGAACAGCAAGTGCCCAGAACAAGATGCAGGCTAAGAGCAGAAAGCAACCTGTAGGTGCAAGGCCATGTTGTTCCTATGAGTGTGCCTTGCTTTTGCCTCTGAGTAAAAATGTGTTAAAGGGCATAAAGTATTTTGTACTTCAAAGACTACTTTTAATCTGACATGAACAAAGGAAATTACTAAATATGCATGTACTCTCCAGTAAAAGTTCATCTTCTTTGTATTCTGTTTGCTACCAATGCTTTCTCATCAAGGAGAGTATGTAGCATACATCCAAGTTCTGGCCTTCTGCTGAAATTGGTGCTTCACTGTAGAAATGTTTCTATGATGAGAATAATTTAATGTGACATGTTTTTTTAAATTATCTGGCACACGATGCTTCAGAAAGCATTTACACAAGCTTTATGTCATCTTACCTATTTATTATAAACTTTTAAAAGTAAGGATTTAAAGTTAACTGTACTAGGCTATGTGCTTTCTCAGATAAGCTGATATAAACTGGATTGATCCTCTTGTTTCTCTGTTGCCAAGTTAGTTTGCTTTCACCTGCCAACCCAAATAATAATGTCGTGGTCAGAACTTTGTGTTCTATTTAAATACTTGCTTTTGATGTGCTGGTATGTTATTGCCTGACCACTCATAATTAGAGCTCGTTGAGAAACTTTTCAGTGCTATTGTGTCTCAGCCAGATTTTTCCAGTTAACATGTAAGAGGGGGATCCCAAACTGTTCATAATGTAGTGGCTGGAGGACTTGTGGGAAAACTTGCGTCAGACAGATTTGAGCCTTTTTAGTGTATAATGCAAGATTCAGCAGGACCCAGTTAAACTTCTTAACAACACCCAGCAAGGCCACTCGAAAGGTCGCGCTTCATTTAAGGGTAAACCTTAAGATGGAGTGATCTGTTTGCTTCAGAATCAGTAGTCAAGGCTGCGCGGTGTGCTGGTCAGCTGTAAGTGAACATAAAAAAAAAAAGGTGGGGGGCAGAGGCAAGGAATTGAAAAAGAAAAAAAGTGGAAGGATTCTGTATTAAAAACAAGGTGTTAAGATTGTGTTCCTCCTGGAAAGAACAGAAGTCAGACAGACACACAGTTCTGCTTGTCCGTAATCGTTTTATCTTATCAGAGCGCTCTCTGAAATACAATGGCGTGGCTCTCCTCATGTAAATGTGCAGAACCTTTGTTCTTCTACTTTTGTGTAGGTTTGCACGTACACAGAAGTATTCTTGTGAATTGTGGATTTAATGATTTACTTTTTAAGGGCTCAGTTTGCTAAGTATCTGAAGGTGCAATAACCATCTTTCCCTGTCCAGGTCTGTTGTTCCTTTATCCCATATTATTCCATGTTCCATCTTTTTTGATGTTGAGGCAGACATATGTAATCCTTGTTTGTCCAACAGATGATAAGATAAAGTAGTGGGCAGATAATACTTGGCACTGTGATAATATACAGATGAAATATTGTACAGAGTTTATCCATATTTCACATTTTTGGTGCAGTATGCAAAAGTGATGTTGCGTTAGGGCAGGGCAGACTTAAAGATCTGAGAGCATTCCCTAGATCTGAAGAAGACTGGTGCAGATAAGCAGTACTGTGCCAAAAATGAGTTTAAGGTATAAAGAAAGGAACTGGGGGAAAGAGGGGTGGGATTGTACTGAGCACCAGAAGGAACAAGAGAAGAGATCCTCTCAAAAGTTCCTAAGTCTGTGGTGCCACAAATCCTGCTTTCCGATAGAGTAGTATTTCCAGGCTTTATCTCCCAGTATGAAACTCAGATGTTTTGGAAAGGTTAAGCAGAAGCATTAGTAAGATTTATTGCCTTGCCAGGCAGCAGTTTTACAAAACCTTTAGGAACTTAATAGCGTGCTGTCAAATTCAGTTGTAATTGGACAATAGCTTCAAAGGATTTTTAGGAGAGAACAGACTGGCTCACATGTGCATAAGCTCTAAACCAAATACTTTCAGCCTAGATTTTAATGTCGAAAGCTTTGGTTACAGTGTTCCTTATGCTTTTAATAACCAAGTGTGAGAAAGGAAACGCTGTCAAAACAGTCATCTGTCATTGCTGTCAACACAGGTAACCGGTATTTGTACAGTACCCATGCCAACGGAGTTAATTCAAATGCAGGATTACTCATTTTTCAGAATGGTGTAACAACAAAACTTGTTTCTTTCATTCTAGGGATGTAATCCTCTTGCTGAGACTGGTCGAAGCAAACTACAAAATCGAAGAGCTGTCCTAAACCAACAGATCTTGAGAGCAGTAAGAATGAGAGCTGGTGCTGAAAACCTGTTACGGTATGTGCTGCTGCTTCGCAGTGCTTTAGCCTGAGCAGCAAAATGGTTTTTTGTGTGGGGGAGGAGGGAGACTTACATAATTACTGCTGGACGCTTTGTGAATCTCCCTGCTTGTCTCTGCTGGGCCCTTACCTGCTGTGAAGTGCGCTTCCAAAGCTGCGCTGTTGTAGCAAGTGGCTGCATGTTGGACTTGCTCTACCAATCTAACTCCGTCTTGCTCTGTTTGATCAACTTTATTGCTAGTAATAATGGCAAGAGAACCATATTGAGGGCAATACAGCCATATTTGAGATGTTTACCTGGATAGAACACCAGGGTTTCTGAGGGACATGCTAAAATCCTTCCTGTGGGGGCTGGTAAGCTAGACCAAACACAGAGCCTTAAAAATACTGTAACTAAACTGCTTTTAGCATCAGAGCTCACCCAGTTATCTACATGGTGCTCAAGATCCTTTCTATTCTGTATTTACATCCAGTGTGGATTATGCAGACAGCAGATTTAAACCCTGCTCAAACTAATCAGCCTCAGGAATACAATAGAAATAGAGAACTTGCAGATAAAGCACATTTATAATGTGAAATGCAAGGTTAGAATTTAATCCTTGGGATTCCCAGTTCTTCACTGAGATACTCTGCAAAACTGGAGGATGTGCCATGAGAAGCCTAGATGTATCATAAGGTTGTTCATGAATATTTATGAAGGTTAATTTTAACTTCAAGGTAAATATAAATGCTGCAAATTTAAACTTATTTTAAATTGTTGTTGTCTGATGATAATCTATCTAAAAAAGGGGTGAAATATCTTAAAGCTGGATATGAATCACTCCAGTTCACGTCTGTACTTACTGGTAATAGTTTAAGTCTCTTGTAAACAGTAATGCTGGATGGAGAATCAGGTTAGAAGTATGGATATAATGAAATATGTAAATAATAAATGGCACAGAAATGCTGTATTAATTTCCGCTGTGCTCGTGGTCCTAGAAGAATGTAAATATATGGATGGCAAAGGAACAAGCAAATCCTATTTGCATAAGAAAAAATATTATGAACATATTGTATTACAAAATCTTCCTACCTGTATTCTTGCTAGTAATGCATTATGTAATAACAGCTTCCCCATAAAACAGTTTTCTTTCATTTTTAAGATCAGAAGTCGCAGCGGATCATTATTCAGTTAATAAAGTGGGTGAATCTCTTGAAAAAACCCTTCCAAATTCCCTTCTCTACCCATCATCCTCTTCTAGGAGGAGACCACATAATCTTAAAATAAGATAGGGATTGTTTGCAAGATACTTTAATATTTTTGATTAATGTATCTGAAAATGATGCTGACTCTTTATCTCATGAAAAAATTAGCATGTGACAAACCTTCCGTGTGTCTGCATGCTGCTATCTGGAAACTATTGTCCTCTTTCGACAGAAAAGCTAATAAGTTCTGAAACATGAGGTCTTGTATCATCTCTTAAGGGGATAAAAAAAATCTGAACAATGCTGAGAATGCTAGCAGAGGGGTCAGCTCAGCTTATGTACAAAACCTGTTCCTCAGCAATAAAAAAACGATGTCTCTTTCTTTCTCCAGGGCTACCACCAACAACAAAGTACGAGAACAGGTACTACTGGAACTGAGTTTTGTAAACTCAGACCTGCAGATCTTAAAGGAGGAGTTAGAAGGACTTAATATCTCAGTAGAAGTTTATCAAAATACGGAGTAAGTTTCAAGTTACTAAATTATTAACAGAACTTGTATTTAGCACTGAAAAAGGAAACTGTTTCTAGATGAATCTGAACGCTGGACAATAATAACCTGAAAGAACACAATACTTGATAGGAAGAGAACATATTTGATGGTAGATTTGTTGACTAAGGGTTAGTCTGTGTTGTTTGTCTTTCACTTGGGAAAGGTATGTGCCTCTAATCCTTAGATACAGAGTCCCTTCGTGAAGTGGATTACGGTAAGAATTGAAAGGTCGTGGGGCAATATGGAGAAACACGTGGGACCCAGCAGCATTTCCAGCACTTGACTAACTGGCTCAGTGCGTTCTAAAGAGAGCAAACCTAGCGAATCTGTCTGTTCTCAGATGCAGTAAACACAATAATCCTCCTTAACTGGAGGATAAAGGACCAACGCTGCTTTTGGAGCTCAAAGCAGCTTTGTAATTCTTAAGATGTGTACTTCGGCGGCAGAAAGGCATAAACTAACAGACTAAAAAGAGATAGATGAAATTGGGATTGCATCAGGATGTTATTCCAGCTTTAAAAAGTATGCTAAATTTCAATACGTTCCTCAAACATAAAACTTTGAAGTTAAGCATTATTCACTGCCTGAATATTGCAAAGATTTCTCTACTGGTTAGATATCTTACTGCTCCTAGAACTAAACTTTTAATATTTGATTAACATTAGCAGCTCAAGATGCAAACTAAAGTGCTTTGTGGAGGGGGGGATAATTTTTGTTCCCTCTTAGCACTTTTCTCAGTCAGGGTTAACTTCTGGATGGATTATAGAGAAGCCTGAATGCTGAGGAGCTAAGCACAGTTTCGGTGGGGTAGGTTTCAACTGAGTTCTAACCTGATGCAAAATATCTACATTTCATTTTTCTCAAAAGAAACTTTGTACAAGTTCCTACTGCCCAACCCCATGGCAAACATTGACAGCTCTATTTGACAAAAGAAGTTTTCTGTTGAAAATTTTGCTTTTCTTTATATGCATATGTCAGCAATTAAGTAGCAGTGAAAGTTTAGGCTGTGGGAATGAGAGACTCCAGCTGTGGTAATCCTACCTCTAGCTGAAGAGGATTTGAAGTATCTGCATTCTCAGTGAAGAAGGAGCAGTAGGTCATGTGCTAGGGTGGGTAGAATTGTTGCAGCTGCGTACTACATGACTTCTCTCCTGATCCCACCTCCCAATCTGTTTTATGTTGCCTTTCTGTTGCTGTTCATTCTAAGCTGTAGATGCTTTTTACTCGTCATCCACTAAATTAATCCACACCCTCTGCAGCTGCTCTCCGGCCTTTTAATAGCAAATAGCTATGAACAATTATCCTCTGAATCTTTTGTGCATGCAGTCATCACCATGAGGTCACACCCATGCTACTAGGTTACAGGGTATTGAACTGCACCAGTTGGAAGTGTTGGCCTTCCCAGTTATTGCACACATCTCAGTTAGATTGAGGAACTTCTGCACTGATATGGAAGGTCCACCTCCCTAACTGTCCAACGCCTCCCTGATGCAATCCATGTTGACTCCATGGGTGTGACACCTTGGAAACTTGAAAAACAGAGCTTCCTCTGAGAAACAAATGCTGATGTCAACAGGAATTGTGGGTGGCAATTCCTGTAGGATTCATTAAATCAGTAAGTTAGGATTTTGCTTGCATGTATCACTTCCTTTTGATGGAAAAAATGTCGACTCAAAGTGATGTAAAAGTGTTGTGGCTTCTTCTAAACGCCTCATCAAAAATAAAATCATTTGCACTGCCTGCAGTGATGTTTTTTCACTGTGTCTCAGAAGCCCTTTCCAAGCTAGCAGAGCTGCTTTCTGGATCATGTCAACCAGTTCTAAGACTCCTCCACTGCTAAGGAAGCTGCACTGCTACTCCCGTCTCCCCCAGGTAGACTTTTCACCAGTGAGAAAGATTTTCCTCTCTTTGGTGATAAGACCATACATGAATCACACCCACACCACTTTGTGCTGGTAATGAAATTCTCTCACTGATGATTATACAGCTTGGAGGAAAAAGGAAAATATCAGATAAACCTCATAATTGCCAGAAACCAATCCATTAAACCTACTAAACAGACTATGTACCTGGAAGCAATCTTGATCTCACTATTTTGTAACTGGGTAATGTGCTTAGAGGAAAAGCAGTATATGTAGTAGAAGTAGCTTTCATGCTGAGGTGTAAGCGGTATTTTCTTTTTTTCAGTCATTGATGGTTCCATTGACTAGTGTTTAATAGTGTGATCCAATTTTAAATCCATATTCTCTTGAAGTTAGATTTTTTTTAATGTTCCAGTTCTCATCTTTATTGCCCTTTGATATTTTATAGCTGGAGTTGTTTATGAGGTTAATACCTTGTCTAGAAGCTCAGTTCTTCTAGTTTTAGGCCTTTCATTGTTGATACACTCTGGCCCTGCTTTTCCCTGTTAGACATGTATCAATTCTCTATATGAAAACATGGGTAGCGTGTAAAATACTAATGATGGTTGTTGTTAATTACTGTACCTCAATCAGGCAGATTCGTAGCAGCTGTCCATATAATTGTGCAGGTATGTAAAGGCAGAGCTGAGTGGCAGCAAGCCAGCTTTTAGGAGTTGCCTTTTCTTAGTGGAAAAACAGACTCAAATGAAGAATGCACCTCACTCTTTCCTCTAGAACTCGCAGGCTTTCTTGGGAAGGACAGAGCTTTTGTAAACTATACACTTTTTGCCTTAACCCCCATTGACATGCTAGCTTTCTGTCAACAAATGAAACAAAAGTAATTATCTTATTGATTTCCATAGAGGGACTTTCAGCATTCCCTTGGTACCTCTTGGCCTAAAGGAAACCAAAGAAGTAGACTTTACGCTCCCCCTGAAGGTAAATTTCATATTTCAGAATAAATAGTTAATGGAGTAATTTCCACTTCAGATTTGTTTGAAGAAGTAGTTTATGTATAATTTTGTTGTTGTATTTGTCTTAGAACTGAGATCCCAACGTGTTTAAAAATTACCCAGCGATTAACTGGGCTGTTGCCCTGCGCCTTAATTTACATTCCTGTGAAAAGAGAAGTGGGCATGCAGAAGCTGGTGTACTCAGTGGAGATGAAGGTTTTAACATCTGTGCAGTGCTTCACACGCACTAAGCACCACGTCCTTTAAGTCAGGCAGATCTTCCTTGTTGAGAAGCTCTAACAGTCTAAACAATGTAAAAGAATTTTGTGTAATTTTATTCTTCTCAGCCTGCGGTGAAACTATGGGATGGTTTTGTCCCTCTAGGGATATTTAGATTCTGTCTTTATTTTCAGACTTATGTTTTATGTTTTAGGTGCAGGAGCGCTTTAAGCGTGTGTGATCCTAAGTAGCATGTGACTTGAAAAAAACAATTTCTTCAGTTTTTTGTTCCCCTAAGACTGGTGATTCCCCTAAGGCTACTCCAGATGCCAAAGGAAGCAGTAACAATGATTGTACTGAGCATAATACAGTGATATTCCAGTTTCCTCTAGCCAAGCCAGCTCAGTTGGGAAGCTGTGTGCATAATTATCACTGCTTGTTGTGGGCTTTGCCAGCTGTTTGTGCAACCTTCTGTATTTTTGGACTACTGTGTATTGCACAATGCAGATTTTACCTCATGGAAAACTGCTTCTTGTATAACCATAAAAGTTGCTGCTTTTACATCTGCAGGTTAATTTGTATGCCAGGTTATTGAGCCTTTGCAACTTATGGCATTGCAACTATGTAATTTCAGTGGAATTGACAAGAATTTGGCAGTGTCTTTCTGTTAACAAGTTTTTTATGGTCACTTGATTCCCTTGTTATTTTAACACACAGAGTTCATTTGTCCTTTTCAAAACCATTACATGCTGTTGTTTTAAAACTCAGTGGAGTTGATTTAATGATTTCCTGATTCATTTACACCTTTTCTAGGACTTTATTCTGGAACATTATAGTGAAGACAGTTCAGAGTATGAAGATGAAATAGCAGACCTCGTGGATCTGAGACAAGTAAGTTTACGTATGGCATCATGAGATTTCTTCCATGAGGTCTTCTAATCTAAAGTCATAAATAATAACATTTGCATAGAATCAGTGTATGTTTTGTAGCTTACCATGTTCATATTGACTTCATTTCTGAGAAATGGAACGTGAATCTCTGCTGTCCCATAGCTTTACAATCTTACGTCTCCAGTATCATACATACAATTTCTTTGTACCTTTCATAAAATACCTGCAATCTCAGTTTAATTAGCTGCAGGACTTGCCAAACAGAACCTTCTTTCTATAAAGATTATGTGCTGCTTTGTGCAAAAGAAGACAGAAATAAAAACTTCTTTGCAGTTCATCCATATGGCCTCAAGCTTACTGTTCTCACATTCCCCACATTTCTGTGGTACACAGAAGTCCAGAGGAAGTAGAGCTTTATCCTTGGCATTTCAGTATTCATTCTGTAACCCAAGCAAATGCACCATATTCTGATTTGTTGCATTTTAAGGCCTGCCGCACTCCTAGCCGTGATGAAGCTGGCATTGAGATGTTGATGAGCTATTTCCTTCAACTTGGTTTTATAGAAAACAGATTTTTCCCACCTACCAGACACATGGGAGTGTTATTTACATGGTAAGTGTGGAGTTCATGTTTGTTTGTTTCCACCCCCCAGAGCACCGTTAATCTTTAACTGTCTTCAGCTTAGTTTGAAGCATTTCTGTGTTTTCCCCACCCTCATCCCACTGTTGTCAGTGTTTGTTTTTGTTTTTAATATGAAGTGTAAACCTGACTACAGTGTAGCCCTTTTCATGCTGTGTTAAATTATGATCTGGGTTACAGGTTTACACAAGGGAAAAAGAACATAATTTTAGACAACTGCACATATTCTCCTGGACTCTGAACTTTGTTGCCTGAAGCAGATGGGGGTCAGACCTTCCTTCAGTTTGTTGGGTATTTGGGCCAGGAGTGAAGAGTGACTTACTTTATTATAGTGGAGTGTTTGCTAAATGTTTATTGTATGTATGAAGAAGGATGGACTCCTGAATTCAGAATTTTGATTTTTTTGATTGCAAAAAGGGGACAAATGCAACGCAGCCAAGAAGAGCCATTGTATTCCCAGTCTAACTGCAAAAAGGAACTTCAAAATACTTGCTATAGGGTCTGACCATGCCAGTAGTTAATGCGTGGCAACATTTAATAGTGCATCCTAATAAAAGCTATGAGAACACAGAGACCACATAGGAATACTTCCCCAGTATGCTCTCAGCCCCTGAAAAGTTTTATAACATGCTTCTGGAGACCCTGCTTAAAAGCCTTTTGAAAGTTAAGGCTTAAATACATTCTCTGTTTTGCTCTAGTCTGTGGCACTAGATTGTCCTCAAAGAACACGATGGTATTTCTAGCCACCTTTTATTTTCACTGCAGCAGAACAGCTATTAGGAATTACACTGTTCTTTTGGAAAAACAGAACAACAGTATCTGTAGTTCAGTGGACTCTGCACATCGTAACACGTATTCTCATTATTTTTCCAAAGGTATGATTCCTTCACAGGTGTTCCTGTGTGTCAGCAAAATCTGCTGCTGGAAAAAGCGAGTATTTTATTCAATATTGGAGCCCTCTACACCCAGATTGGAACAAGATGCAATCGTCAGACCCAGGCTGGACTTGAAAATGCTGCTGATGCTTTTCAGAGAGCTGCAGGTAGAGATGCATAAAAACTAGGAAGAACTTCATGCAAATGTTTCTAATCTCAGCCTGACTTCCTGCAGATTTCTGCATTTCCCACTGACTTTTTTACACAGAAAAGATGGAATAGGGAAATTTGAGAAGCCTAGTGAAGGACTGAGATGAAGCTTTAATTCAAAACCTGGAAATGCAGTTCAAGCATGCTGGTAACAATGAATGCTGCGGTTAACGATTAACGAGCTGTAGTTCAAAGGTCTGAGTAATAGCCCTAATGCTGTTTCATTTTGTTCATTCTTTGTTTCATGTCTATAGCTGCTCTAACCTCAGTCATACTACGCTGGACAAGAAACAGTTTTAAAGGATGATAAAATGCTTAGAACCTAACTTTTCATATGGTCTCTTCATAATTAATCTCGCTTTGTTGTCTGGTGAAACTTGCAATTCATTTCAGTTTGACTGCATATTTTCCATGGAATCCAAAGGCGAACTTGGAAAACAATCTCTCTCTCAAGCAAAGAAAAATGAAAATTTTTCTAATGAAGGGAATTGGGTGCCCTAAAATAACATTACAGAAGCTGATGTTTTTTCTTCGAGTAGATTTTCTAATTTTTTGTAAATGTCATCTGTACCACAAATACTGCTTAAAGGCATTACCTACGTAATTAACACAGACTGTCAGATATTTTTGTGAGCAGCTGTTTTTCACTGTATTAGTAGCTTTAACAGCCACAAATTGTGGACTCCTTTTGAATACATAGAATGGCTATCCAGAAGATCTCCAATGTTTCTTCATGCATTTGTTAAATAGATTTTGGTTTTCAATCTTTGTATTTCATTTACAAGAAACTTGAAAGAAATTTCTCCATTCTGCTGCTACTTCTTCCATTTTGCAAGAAAAGTAACTGATTCTTACTTCAGCATATTTACAGAGCAGAACTAATTCACAAATTGAAATGCATCATCTGTACCACAGTACCTTTGCGGGGCCCCGAAGCGGAGCGCTGCAGCAGCGTTTCACTGTACCTGTGTGTGATGTAGAACATGTGCTAACCATTGCTCTGTTCTGAATGGAAATTGTTGCACAGAATTTATCCTCAACAAAGCTTTCAGTGTGTACAAGGTCCCATGTAAGCAGAACTGTGTTGAGAACCAAAAAAAAGGGTTTTTTTTTCCTGTACTTCCAGTTGCTTTCAGTTGGGTACTCGGTCAGTACGTGGTCACACCATGCAAGAGATGTAGAGATGGCCAAATTTGTGTGAGGATGTACAAGATAAAAGATACCAACATCACATAGAAATTGAAAAATACCAGAAAGTGGTGGTAGAAAACATACTGCAACATGGCAGAACAAAAAGAAATGATAAGATGTGAGATTACAGAAGGTGGGACGCTTAGAAAGCAGAGGCCTTATCATTACACTTGGTAGCGTTATCAGCAATTAGCAGGCGAGTAGAACCAACTAAAACAGTTGGATGACGTGCGTGCTGAGGTTACACTTTTGTCCATGAACCTGTTACTTAATATTTGCACTACAGTTGGTGTTTGTTTCTAATTTGATAAATGATAAAAGTGATTAGGATGTTGATGGAACCAAACATCTAGAACAGAGCCTTATTTTTCCCTATTAAATATATTGTTCTAGTTTACTTAAAGGGATGGAACTGAGCTTTTATTCAGATACACTGTGAATTTAGCAGCAGCTACAAAGGAGACATAATTAGTAAGTTTAAATACATTTTTCTCCCACCACTGAAAGGTTCTACTTGTGCAGATGTTTTTTGTTTCTTGTCCTGTATGTAGGTCTGGCCTACCATTCCCATATAAAAATTGCATTCAGTTCAGCATAGCTTTCTGGTCAGTGCCAAGAATCATTACAGGCAAATCTGAAAGTACTTCTACCCTTAGAAGCTGTAACTTCTGGTGCTCTCCTGAATTGTGATTTTGAGATCTGTGTGTTTTATAGGAATGTAAACCAAAATCAGTAGGTCACTTTAATTTCTGCGTGCACCAAGAATTCCTCAGATTGCTATAGTTCAATATGAGCAAGTATGTTTTCAATCTTCTTATCATACATGGTAGAATTAAGATCAGTTCTTTCTGTTTTTGTAATGCCAACGAATAATGTTGTCATTTCAGGAGTCCTAAGCTACTTAAAGGAGACCTTTACTCACACACCAAGTTATGACATGAGCCCAGCTATGCTGAACGTACTCGTGAAGATGATGCTTGCTCAAGCTCAAGAGTGTGCTTTTGAGCAGATCAGTCTCCCTGGAATACGCAATGAGTTTTTCACACTAGTGAAAATGACACAGGAAGTTGCCAAGGTAAAATAAGAGCCTTCATATCTACTCTTTCAAAATAAGTATTTCCACTGCTGAGTTACAAGATAAAGCCTCTAGGAATATTATCAGAATTTGTTAAACCTAAATGTTAACAACCACTACTGAAAACCCAAAGTAGCAAGGGACAGCACTGAAGTTGTATTGAGAATTGCAACCCTTCAGAAGATGAAAACGTGAATACCTGCAATTCAATTATCATTACATTAGAATTATTAACTATTATTCAACTTAACTATTTTAAGTTGAATAAAAACATCTAAAGAACACTTGGACAGCAAACTTGTCAAAGGATTTTTCAAAAGCAGTTTACTATATTGTTCTTTCAAACAGTACAATCTTGGCCACAGTTCAACACAGAAAGGGGCAGGGTTGTTTGCGGGTCCTTCCATTAACTGCTGAACGCTCAACCTGTCCATAATTTCCCGACAGCTTGAGGTTATGCAAACTTAAGAAGCTAAAGTCCAAAAGAAAAACTGAATTGTGACTGGGAGAAGGATGCAGAATGAGATTGGTAGGTAGTGCAAGGCTGTCTTGGAACTCGTATGAAAAATGGAGTGGTGGGCTGTGCCTTAGAAGGTTGAATTAATTCTTGATATTGTTGACATCAAAATGAGGATAGGCCAACAGATCTGGATATGCTTTCTGAGCCAGATGTATAAATGGCTCCATACTAGCTAACATAGGCAAGGCCTTTCCTACCAACCCTGCAAAGCTGCCATGAATTACTTCTAGAGTTGTTAAGTAGCAGGGAAAGATTTGGGGATTCAATTAAAGCAGCATTTACTGCTGGAAAAGCTATTTCCATAAAGGATAAAAAGGAATCAAGGATAGCAGCCAGATTTAACTTGACCATACAAACTTAAGGGTGGATGTGACTCCACAGTTTCAGAAGTGAAGTGCAAATCTAGTAAAGTAATTGACATATTGAACTCTCTTAGCTGAATTAACATGATGAAATGTATTTGCAAATTAAGTTTATTATATGGCATTTTTGTGGAACTCTGAAGCCATATTGATCAACTAACTTAATCCACCTGTTCTTGTACAGAATCAGTTCTTGTTTTTTTGTGAGAAAAAGAAATCAGAGGTGGAATTTCATTTTTTCTTAAAACTTTGTTTCAATCCTTTTCAACAGCATTTGTAGCTTTTTCTTTTTCTCCTCTTTGATGAGATGCATGTGAAATTGTCTTAAGGCTTAATATAATATCCCTTGATTGAGTAGCTGAGCTCCTACCAAGTAATGTTAACTCTCATACTTCAATTCTATGCTTTGTTTTAGGTGGGAGAGGTTTACATGATGGTTAACACTGCAGTGACTCAGGAACCAGTGAAAGAAAATATCCCGTATTCCTGGTCTAAACTGGTACAAATAAAAGCAGACCACTACAGAGCTCTGGCACATTACTTCCTTGCCACCATTCTGTGTGACCATGAATGTAAGAATGGTAGATTTATTATATATTCATATAAAGAACACCAACAAATGCAATAAACAATTATAATTTCTGTGAATAAGACAAGGAGCCTGGAACTTTGTGATTTCAATCTGTTATTTTGTGGTCATTTCTTGTTCAAATACAAGGCAGTCTTCTTTGTCCTTCACAGAAGAACGAAAATTCAATACACATACTTTTGCAGAAACAGAAGATATGTTATATCCATTAATCCATTATATGCTACTAAGTTGTTCAATTCTTGTGATTCTGTTCTGATATATAAGCGTTTTTGCATCCTGATAAAACTTACATGAGCTGTAAAAACTGGAAATTCACATCAGTATATATCTGTAAAATATTTGATCAGATTTGCAAAGAAAGTAGTAGCTAATGCACAACAATACACCTAAAGGAGTGGGCTATGAAGAGATGTTCAATGACTAAAATTCTGTGTCAATTCTTGTAGTGCAGTCCAATGATGATGAAGATCAGCAGGAAAAAGCCTTATCTCAGCTGTATGACTACGTCCCAGAAGGTGTGATGATTCTCACCATTTTAAAGGACAAAGTTCAGAGAAAACAACTAGGTAATTGCCAGTGTCATCCGGCTAATGTATAAAAGATGAAAATAATCTTTTCTTTTTGCATCTGTGGAAGACAACTCAGTTCTGGTTTTTTTTTTCAGGGAAGGCCCATTTACACAAAGCCATTGTTTACCACGAAGAAGCTCTAAGAGTCTGTGGTTTGTGCAAAAAACTTCGAAACATTGAAGTTCTTCTGGAGGTTCTGACAGCTGCACATAAGCGCTCACTTCTCAAATATGCTCAGCAGGAGACAGAAGATGACTTTCTCAGTCTAATCCAGGCTCCAGATATTCTTCGTAAGTATCCACAGTGAGAAATAAAGGCATCTAACAGAGTGTTTCATGATGATCCCCTTCAGGGGACTAACAGAATAATCTTCAGATCACACTAAGAAATCTAGGAAAGGCTTGAAAGAAAAAAGGAGGAGGTAGATAATGGATGTGCCTGAAGGAGGTAAAAAAGATGGTGTTAGAAGATGAATTAAGACCTACTAGCAATGGTAGCAATAGTGTGCTCTGTTATCTGTTGTGGCATGAAATATTTGCATGAAGGATGAGATAAGTACTTGCACGGGGATATGACTTTATTATACAATTTCTCTAATATTAAAATATATTTAGATGTTTACTTATCTGATTCTGTGATACATGTGTATGTACATGTATGCATACGCATATAAAGAGGACAATATCAGTGTTTTGTTGGAAAGGATTATTTTAAACTTTCTGTATTGATATTATGATTTCTGAAGGTATTTTTTAAGGTGATTTAAAAATTTGTCTTGCACATTTCCACAAAAATTAGGTTTTCTACTAGTAAGAATTTAAGGTAAATTTCTATCTAGCTTAGAACACAAGAAATTCATGTCTTAACTAATACTGGAGAGAAAATGAATGTGCTTTTCTTTTTGTTTTAGCTAAAACAGAGCATAAAGTAGAAATGGTTGCTCCTCAGTTTTCCAAGGTGAAAGTTGAAGACTTTTTTCACAGACTGGTATGTAACATGCTAATGCCCACCAGCCTCTCATGCACGTTATGTGTAACCATCAGACAAGAAAGCACTACATGCTTACTGCTGTGTTACCTGCAGGGCCCGCTGTCAGTGTTCTCAGCCAAGCAGAGATGGACGGCTCCACGTACCATTCACTTCCACTGTGAAACAGGAGAGCTGGGATTCAGCCTTAAAGGAGGTTCACCAGTACAGATTTACTGTCTTGATCCAGTTTGTTCTGCAGCAGTAAGTAGATTGGTGCAATATTAATGATTTATCTTTAGCACTGCAGTCTTTTAAAAGTGGTTTTAGTTTGTTCATATCTGTGTATGGAGTATTTACTGAGATCTAGTGTGTGTCAGTGTAGTCAGTTAATGCAATCTGGACACACTTTTAGTACAGTATACACCTTAGTTGCTAGAGAATCTATATCCTTGACATCACATTACACTACTGTACATTTCTTTCATTGTTTTCAGTAGATAGAAAGTCCCAAACATAAAAAAGCAAGTATGTTATTCCCCATCTAATTTGGGAAACTGGAAGAAACAAAGAAAAGTAGCTACAACAGTAAGGATGAGGCTCAGGATGTACCCGAGGAAAAAGAACACTTAAGTGGTTTTTGATATGTTGTTGTTTTATGAAAGGGAATCAACACACTGAGGTTACTACAGCATAGTTACAGCAAAGGCAGAAGCAACCACATGATACAAAAAAGCTGACAGAATAGAAATAGAAACTGGAGAACATGCCTCATGGGAATGATAAGATAACAGAAAAACTTGGGATTTAACTTGGGAGAAAAAAAAAGGATGTAAAACTAGCCAAGAGAATACCAAAATCGCATGTATCAACAGTAACTCCACAAAGTATGTAATTTCTGTACTTGAAATATCTGCATCTTTTTATGCTAGTTATAAGTTTTTGTTCCACATGTCTGACTAGACAGTTGCTTCATGGCTACTGTGAGGGAAATGCCTTTAGGGCAAATACTGCCTGATGACAAGAAACATTTTACGTGCCTTTATAATTCCTGATAGTAACTCATGCACAATTTTTGACAGTCAGCGGGCCTAAAAGAAGGTGATTACATTGTTTCAATTGGTGGAGTGGATTGCAAATGGCTTGGAGTGAATGAGGTTCTGGAAAAATTCGAAAGTGTGGGAGAGCAGCCCATTGAGGTTGAGGTTATCAGCTGCCAGGATACAACAGCATCTGTGGTACGTAATGAGGCAAATACACTTGTGGATTTGATGTGGGAGGCTTTTGTTGGTTTTTTTTCCCTCTGGCTTCAGACCTTGATTAATGTTTACTTTCAATTCACCTAGATATCCCACTTTGCAAGTGAACAGATAGTGCATTTAAACATCTGGTACTTTTTAAACAGTCCATTTAAAATCAGTAGAACTTGCATCATGACTTAGAAAGCTAAAGTGAAGTCTGTGTGCATAAGAATGGTTTGGGGCAGATTTTTTTTGTTGTTGGCAGCTTTACTTTTGTGTCTGTGTGTTAGTGGAACTACTGGGATTAAATATGCCCTAGAATTCATATTGCAATTAATTTTCCCCTAACTTGTTGCAGAGAATTTAAAAAAATTACCATCCTGTATGGCACAAGAAGAGCCATAGTGAAACAATAATTGAGTGCAGTAGAGCATCCAAGTCTACATGCTCCTTTTCTATTTGCTGTTAGCATAAATGACCTATATCATTTGTAGAAGAATTTACAGATCGGTGTATGTTTTTATCTTGGGGTATTTTAACTGTCTAGTCAGTCACAAAACTGCCATAGAAACTTTAGACTAAGGAAATGTGATCACAAGTTTAAAAAACGTTAAGCCCTAAAAACATTATTTGTGGTAAGGGAACATGTAGTTCAGCTAAATCCAGTGCTTCATGCCTCTAGCATTTCCTGGCAAGCTTAGACACTAGAATGCTTGTTGCCTTAAAAGTGATCAAGGTGCCCTCACTGCCACTGGATTTCCTTGTTTGAAATTCATTTTCCTTACTGACCACAAGGAATTGCATGCCTGTCATTCCAAGCTGCTGCTGGACACAAAAGGGCTACATTACAATCAGGCACGGCTAAGAAAAGGCAGAGGGCTGCGCCTGCCAGATAACCCAAAACGTTCTACATTAGCACTTGTAATAGCTGCAGTCAACATGGAGTTTGTTCAGAGCATTTACCAAAAACTCTAAAGACTTTCTGGACTCCAGGGACAACAGAGACTCGCCTTGAGGGATTAGTGCAAGAGCTGCATGCCCAAGTGTTGTAGAGAGGTTGCTGTATATGTCATGCAGCACTTACTGGCTTTTGTGTAACTGTAACAGCACCACCACTGTACAGGGACTTGTGAATCTTTTAGATTTGCACAGTAAACCCCTTCAGTCTGCAAGGGCAAAATACCAGAAATCCCAGCGCGCTGAAGGACTTTGTGTTCTGTACTAATTAGCACAGAATGCTTGCTGTAGTCTGCCTTGGAAAACTATTTGCACAGTAATCTTTTGTTGCCTTCAAATTGTTGACCCATTTTCAGTGACTGGTGCTTATAATTCTTCTCTCTTTCCTACAGCATAACAAGAGTGCCACTTACTCTGTGGGAATGCAGAAGACATACTCCCTGATCTGTTTAGCCATGGAAGAGAACAAGACTGATCAGGCTAAGAAAGCCCCACTCAAACTGCCTTTTCTAAGCTGGGGAACTAAAAACAGACAGAAGTCTGCAAGCACCCTCTGCCTTCCTTCAGCTGTGGCTGGAAGTTCTCAGGTTAAGAAAAAGTTTTCTCCCTTCACGTTTCTGGGTACAGAAAGTTCACTGTACTGAATCTTTCTGAAGGAGCCATGAAGTTTTTTCTTTTAAATGTATATAAAACACATTGATCAATGTTATCTTTATCTATACATGTGTATAACTTCAGACAAGTGCCACTGACTTCACTTACTATGAAGATCAGAGTTTGGCAGAAACTGTAGAACTGGAGTCAATTTGAAGGTTAGAACAAAATGGTTTGAGAGATGGAAAAAAGTTTGTTGATGATTAAATGGCTTGCAGAGACAGGATTCCTTTGGAATTTCAAAATACAGTATCATCACCAATTTTTGTAACTATTGTAGATGGGAGTTATTTATTACAAACTTGATGCTGCATGCAAAACAGTAGGGAACACAGTGAAGGATGATTTTGCTGTAAAAATGTAGAGTTCATAATAAGTTGCTTAACACTACTTCACAGAATTATCTTAAAGAACAAAGGAGAGAGGAAGCTGTTACAGAAAATAGCTTTCTGCAAAGGGTGGTCTAACAGTTGTTTTTATGCATAAACGTTCTCTGAGAGCACGAGGTATATTCTGTGGAATAGCTGACATGACTTAGCAACAGAATTAGAAGGCTCAGAAGTCATACAGTCTTTTGAACTACAAAGGACTTTGACTCTGCTCTTTTCTGATCGAGGTTACGTGTGCATTATTAAAAACAGGTTGTTTGCCAGACTTGAAATTATTTAACCTAGTTACAAGATGATCTGCATTTCATTACTCTTGTTAAAATTGATAGTTGTGGAACAAATCTCAAAACTGACATTTTCTAGTATATTGACCAAGAATATGTAAGTTGTAGTGACACTTTCAAAACATGAGGAAAAAAAGTCCTTAGAAATCACAGTGGGAGACTATTATTGTGCCAGGTAAGAAAACTGATATGAAATCTTCTACTTCTTGGAACATCTCATGAGCATGTATTGACAAGGAGATGAAAAACCTCTGAGTATTTCTGCTAAACTCTTCTATTTTATGAAATTAATTGAAAGTTGCTAACACTTTAGTGTTAGTTAATGTTGCTATCTACAGAGTAGATATTTGCTGTTTGATACTCAAAACTTATGGGAAAGCTTGTGTCTGGGTGTAAACTTCAGAGGTGTCATTTTTAGTTTCTTAATAATAGGTGTAAATATGTTAATGACTTATTTAAGAATAAAAATCAGATGCTGCCATTGGGTAATGACTCTTTGATTCTACTGCTGCTTGGAAAATAAAACGTGTTACAAGTTTTTACTACTTTCTGGTACCATACCCCTGCAGGTTTCTGTAATGCTCCTTTCAATAAAAGTATCTCCATTCCTTAGGTCTCTCAGCTGCATGCCTTCCCCTTCCCACCATCACTGGTCCCTGAGGAAACACAGGGCTGGGGGCCTTCTTCACACTCGAGCAAAAATTGGGGCTTTAAGTGCCATATGAATCCATATTTACTACTTTCTAGCAGCTATTTAAAGATTAACTTTACAGTGAGTGGCAGGCAATAGCTAACAAGATAAATACTCATTTCACAGCAAATTAAGACTTCAGCACTTTCATCATATGCTTCTAATGATATGGAATATACAAGGCTATTTTAAAATCCTATAAAATCAAAGTTTGCCACAGATTAATGCTTCAGCCTTTAACTTTGTTAGTACTAGTTTTTACTACATCAGTTGGAATTTATTTGGTGTACTGAGCCAGGTGGTCAATGGAAGAAGTGCAGAATGTACTTTGGTGTTTGCCTTGCAGTATCAATAGCCACACACGTTTTGGGTGTGAAATCCAGTCTCCATAGCAACATCAGTAACCAGTGACAGAAAAAAGCTAAAACATTTATAATGAAGCTCAAGTATTCCCTAGTGAGAAAATAGTATCTTGTTTTCTAGTTGTGGAAATTCTGATGTTTACTATCAGTACATAAAATAATGTAAAGCCATCTTGTAACTGTATTTTCAACCCAAGAAAGGAATCAGTGTAGGTAACAAATCCATCATCGCATGGATGATTAAGTTGGTTACAGAGGTTCTCTTAATGAACAGGAACTGAAAACTGCTCAACTGCCTTCCTGCTGTAATCCAAAACCCAAGTGATAGGATTGGAACTTACAACACCTCCTTAACGGGTGCATAGCAACAATAAAAATTACTAGATGAGATACCACTTAAAATATAATGCTATATGTCAGGAACACCAGTCCACTTCATAAATAACTCCTGATTAGTACTGGAAGCACAAGATACAGAACGGTCAAAGCTTCCCACATATGGTAGTTGCTATATTTAATGCCATAATTAATCATCCCAACCTATATAGAAAAGCATATTAGTGCCTAAAATCTTAGTTAATTTGATACAAAGGAATAAATTTGGTAACATCCTTTGGAGTGAAAAAAGAACTAGGGAAACGAGTTAGTGTAGTCAAAGATGTATTTAGGCAGCACTAAACACAGCGTGATGTTTGAGAAGCCCTGTCATACACAGACAGGTGGAAATAAACAGCTAAAGCAAACTGTGGAGCCGATACCAAGTGCTGCATTGCCTTGCTGGTTGTGACATGAAGTAATCACTGTACTCAGCTGTGTTTCCCAGCAGTGTACAGTGCAAGAAATGTTTGATTTAAAAGGTCCTAAAAACCAAACAAACAAACATACTAACACCAGCAGTGTGAATTGATCTCTTACCAGTTACTTAATGTAACAGTTACATAAATCCCAAGGCAGTATGACAGCATTACCTTCATCTGAAACTTAATACACAAAAGAGCACAGTTCTAAGGAGGATGGTACAAGTTTATATCCAAACGACCAGAACAGCTATAAAGAGGAGAGCAAGCCAGGTGATTACTCAGCACCCTCTAGTTGTTGCTGAGATTATAGAAATTACCATAGTAAGTTATCGTTGAGAACAAAACTTCAGAATTCACAAGAAACAGATGCAGTTTCTCAAGAACAGCATAATATGCAAGTCAGGAACCCAAAAATGTGTGGATTTGTTGTGCCACTGTTGGTCCAACTACGAGCTCGAGTTCTTTGACAGATGCATTACAAATCTGATGGATGCTTCCAAACTGTTGCAGTAGAAGCAGAGCTTTCGTTTTCCCAACTCCTGGGATTTGTTGCACTGTCCGAAACACTGACGCCTCAGCCAGCTGTGAGCATTGCTTACGCAGAAAGGGGTTACTGGTGTGATCCTTACTTTGTTCACGGACCTGAAGCAAAACAAAACCATAAGCAACACCAAATGCCCTCTACTGGAGCTCTGTATTTTTGCTTCAGTGCATACCCACAAAGCCTCACCAGGAAACTCAACGGTTTCTTAACTTAAATAATGAATTCAAGCAATTGATGCAATCAAGAAAGAATTAAGTAAAAAAGAGAAACAACCTAAGAAATTTCTTCAGCCTGACACAAAGCAAGAAAAAAAATAATCACAAGTTGGTTTTGACGGACAAGTATGGATTTCCTGGTGCTATCCAGTGGCATCTCAGTGCTAGATCACATACAAAAAATACAGTATCAACTTCTTCCATTTTTTTTCCTTTGCTTCTTCCTCCTACTGACCTGCACTACCTATTAGCATTTTAGGACCAAATGTTGGGCTCCCTTGAAATCACATATGTTTTTTCCACAAAACAAGTCATGATTGAGTGGAAAATAGGTAATTTTCTGCCTGTATTATATATGAAGTGACTCTCCACTAACATTAGAACTTACAAGTTGAATAATAAGTTGAGACGCTTCTTCTTGATTTGCCACAGGAACCAACGCCATTCCAAGTTGCAGCACAACGAGCTTTTGCACTGCTGAGAAGTACTGCTCACTTATTGGAGTCTTCTCGACAATCACAATTCCACCAAGGCTGCTGGCCTATATTGAAGGGGGTGGGGTGGGAAAAAGACCTCATTAAAAAGCTGATGTGACGCAGCACAGAACCAACCTGTCAAATGTGACTTAGACAGAAGCCAGTCAGAGGAAAAATGAAAGCTGCACAAGCAGCATTGAAGCTAAATAAAGCATTATTACACCGATGTGTAATCTTTCGGTTTTCGGTATTTCAGTGGAAATACCACAGAATTTTAGCTCCACCAGAAATAAGAAAAAGTCACGATGTGAATGTTTTCAGAAGCACGGAATATGCAAGCTGCAATTGGAAACTCTTCCTCTTCTCCTGTGGTACTTACATTCCTAAACCGCACCAATCTCCGCTTGAATTCATCCCCTGCAACCAAATCTGCTTCAGAAATATATAAAACACAGATTCTGTTGGAAAGATGGAAATCCACGAGTCCCAAGCCATCTTCAAAGACGAGTTTAGTTTTCCCTTAAGGTTAAGAATAAAAAATACAGCAATTTAAAGACACACACAAGCACTTAGCCACGCAGCTCTCCCGATACGCCAATAATTCTGTTGGCTCGGCTACCAAACTCACTTAGCAGTCGTTCTTCTCTTCAAGTAAAACCTGCTCGAGGAAGCTAAACCGATACCTTTGACAATACCGATTAACAGCTCTTTGAAACTACAGATTCCAGGCGGCCTCTCGACACACTTCGGCCTTGCAGAACCCTGCACCCTGCCGTACCTCGGTGGAGCTGCAGCCAGCTGCTCAGCGGCAGCACCGCAAACACGGCATTCATCACAGCCACGAACAGCTGTTCGTCTTGCTCAGATGTGGCTACGACCGAATAAAGCGCATTCCAGGAAGTTCGGCACCAGCGAGGAACAGAGAGCCGCTGTTCCCTCTCACCTTGCAGCCTGCGGGCCATCTCGGATCCCCTCCACTTCTCGTTCCCAACCACGTGTCCGTAAGGAACAACCACGGATCCCGCCGCGGCAGGGAGGTTTCCTTTGGCCGTCATCGGACCTCCCTCACCCTTTTACTTCAGCAGCAGTTACGCTCTCTGAAAAACGCGGAAGGGAATTTATAACTCCACAGGCCAGCCGACAGAGCAGAAGCCCCGCTTTCCTCAGCAGCAGCAGCTGCAAACTGCCCGCCTCGCAGCGCGCGCCTGACTGAAGGCGCCAGGCGCGAAAGAGGAAACGAAGCTCCACCGCCGAGAGCGAATGAGGAGGCGGATGGGGGCGGGGCTTGCCTCTGGTAGGTTGCTATGGCCGCAGTAAGGCGCGCGCCGATTGGCGGAGCGCAAATTCCCAGCAAATCCGCCGCGCTGTTGCTGGCGGGTCGGGCGTGCTGGGAGAAGCGTCCGCAGGAAAAGCGGAAGGTGGCGGAGCGCGTTGTCAGCCGCGATGGCGTTCGTCTTCAGGAGAGGTCGCGAAAGACCCTTCGTGAGTACCGCCTCGGGCAGGCGCCGAGCTCTGCGTAGCAGTTACTGCAGATTGTCCCCTAGGAACTATGGAGTTCTAACCACGGCCCCGCCCCAAACCCCAGCCGCGTGTCTGAGGGTGCTGTCCGAACGCGCTCGGGCTCCGGCAGCTTAGGGCAGCGCGCAGCGCGCAGGGCGCGAGGCAGCAGGCGGTGCGCAGGGTGCTGCCGGTGCGGGGCTCTGCACAGCTCCCTGGAACGCAGCAATCGTTCCCCGTTTTCCTGTTAATTATCCCGTTGGAGAAGATACAGAAAAATTCTCCATTTAAAAAATCTGCTGTTCAAACCTCATCAGCATTTTTTTTTCTTCCCTATTCAGTCTGAGCCTTTATGCTGAGCCTTTATGACTCTTGAAGGACAAGTCTTATGAGACTAGTTTAGTGATAGCGCTTTCTTCATCTCCTACGGCAGCGACCACAGGTTTCAAACCTCTTGTACAAAACAGGGAATAATAATTGTTACTGCGAAGTAAGGTTCAAATAATTTGAAGTAAATTAACATCTGGTGCCTTTCTTGTCTATGTACGAAAATAAGACTTTAAATGAGTATATTGCAATTCTGATTTTGCAAATAGTGATGTAATGAGTGGAGAAGCTGCAGTCACTGGTATACAGTTGTTGTAAAGTACATTTCTAACCTTCATTCATACTATTCATACGTGCTCTGAAGTTACATTTAAAACCATTTCAAGTTTTCTGTTCACATTAATTGCATGTGAACGTTCTTGCCTTCTGTATTATTTTGTGAAGTTAGTTTTTGTGCATGTTCGGTTCTGTACTTTATTCATTGTTATCCTTAAATTCATTGCCAACTAATTTTATTTTAAATTGTTTAGAAACACATAGCTCATGGCCTGGTCCCTGCTGCCACCATAGCTCCTAAACCTGCAGTTCCCCGCACCCCTCCCCCTCGTAGCCCAAACCCTTCTCCAGAAAGGCTCAGGTAGGTTTTGAGTTGTTTCTTTTTTTTGTTTCATCAATTGCAATAGCGCTCTAGGAATGCATGATGAGCAGAGCTGTTGTAGCGTTTACGTAAGCCTTCTCACAAATGAATGTTTTTAGGCGGAGCTGTTCTCAAGTACGATAAGCAATTAAGACAATTACCTTTCTATATAACTTATAAATCTGAGTCAATCAAAGACAAATGGACTTTTCAAAGCTAGGGCCATTTCTAAATTGGATGCTACAGTGCAGGACTGTAGGTGTGTTAGTACCATGAATGAAGAACTTTCTACTCCTTAGAAAAGCTACGTTAAACATTACTAACCTGCCATTCTATTGCAATTATCAACAACAACAAAACAGGGACTTAAAAACTTGTATGCAAGACCCCTGCTAATCCGAATTAGCAAAGCAGGCAAGTAGTACAAAGGGAAAATAGGAATTTAGTTTCATTTATAGTACTTTACAGTTTTTCTTCTTTGATTTCTCTGCATTTAATTCACTTCTGGTTGTTTTCTGTGTGTTCTTGCTTCTGTCCATATTATTCCTGGTCAATTGCAGTTCATTTCTTCTTTTTGATCTCCAGCTGCTGCCATTCCTGTTGCAACCCTCATCATTTGATCTTCATTCCCATTTCTTTTTCATCTTTATCTTACTCCACTCTGCTCTGCAGCATCCCGCTAGCAAGCACTTCCATCTACTTACACTTGCACTAGTTTGTAACGCTTCAGCATTTATGCACAGCTTCACAGCCATCAGTAATGACATCAACAATTCTGTGTAGTTTTCTCCTGGGAAGCAGGAGACAAAATAGCAAAATATGGAACAGTTTTTCAACCTGCCTCCATGAACTGTTATTAGGACTGAAGTGAATGCTAAGTACTGTACATTTTTGGTGTGAATTTTGGAAATGTAATTCAGTATATTATTTCTTTTTCATGCATTTGAAAAACTTATTAGGTATTTAAACTGTACTCTTAGATTGCACTCATTAGAGTGCATTGTTAGAGCACACCTGGTTTTGTGCGTTACCTTGGAGTTAACTGGTTTAAATCCGGTCCCTTTGCAATGTTAGCATTATTTTTTAACTTTGAACTTCTGGCTTTTCTTAAATAGTGAAGACATTTTACATTGGAAGAGGATATAAGGTGTGCAGCACAGAGATGACGTTAGTACTGTATTGTTTCTTTTCTTCTATTTTCTTCCAGATCTGCTTTAGCAGCAGCTATCCTTGCAACAACACTGACAGGGCGCACGGTTGCTATTCCTCAGCCTCGGCAGCGATCACTTTCTGAAGGTGATTCTGCCCACGCAGAACAGGAGGGCTTTGAACCATATGCTACAGTCACAGAGCTCAGAATGGGGTAGCGTATGCTTTGTTTTGCTCTCTGAAATTAGAAATGAAATCTTCCAATGAAATAATTTTAACCAAGAGTTACTGAGAACTAATTCAAATCCTTAAACCAGTTTACTTCATAAATTAAGTCCAAAGTCCACAGCTGTTATTCTACTTCTCATACAGTGATGTATACCATCCCCAGAGAGGGAGGTCTGGATTGTACAGCTACTGCACATAAAAACATATTATTTCTGCCAAATGCTTATCAGTTATACAGTTAATCATCGAAGAATCATCTGGATTATATAAGGTAATTCCTTTGTGCTAAATTATTATTTCAGGCTATTTTTGCTGTAGAATTAGCAGCCTTTGATCTCTAGTGTGGTATTTTCTTTAAACTAGAGAAGAAAACAGTTTTGGTGTTGCCTGTTTTAAAGCATGTGCATAACTTAGGCTACTTGTTTGCAGTTAAAGCTTACATATTTGTTTCTGCTGTTGGACTGGTGTACATTCTCTGACAGATGACTCTACTTTACTGGCACTTAGCAACATTGAAGCAGGCTTTGAACTGTTTTCTACTTACAGGCCTAACTGGAAACTTGATGGCAGTGACAGATCTCCTGTGCAGTCACTGGAAATAACAGGCAGTTACTGTGAGGATGAGGACATGGAAACCTATCTTTCAGATGCTGGCAGAGAGGCAGAGGCAGAGTCCAGCTCTGAGAGTAATGAGAAACATGGAGAAAGCTTTAGCACCAGTGCGATTTATGCAGTTCCCTGTAAAAACAAAAAGGTAGTATTTTTAATCAGTTAATTCCTTTACTGTATTGTAATATATTAGTGTGAATATTAAGTATTACTATAGCTTGTCATTCTCTTACTATTTACTTATTTATTCCATTTTTATTTACATCTTCTCACAATCAATTTACTCTTAAACATGCTAAGTTTGTTTGTTGATCCTCACATATTCCTTATATAGTTATTAGCACATTTTTCTTAATAGGAAATCACTGATATTATTGCTCTTACTACAGATTTAAAGGAAGTATATGTTTTAATCTGGTAAAGTGTGCAATATTTTACTAAGAGCGTGATACTTAAATACTTAAATAATACTAATTATATATACCAATATTTTACTAAGAGCGTAATACTTAAATACTTAAGTACTTTTAGGCGTAGTGAAAGCTCAGTAATTGATTCAGATCCTGCTAAGGAGCAGGACCCATTCAGAGAGAAGAACATTCAGAATCAAACAGAAGACATGACCTTGTGTCTTAAAGACCAGTGGATCTTTGTGTGTTTAAAGCACGGAAGCAGCTTCAGTTTGCATCTTTGTCCAAAGTGCTACAAAAACAGAAGCAACTGAGTAGTACAGAAGGAATACAATGCTATGTTTGTGAAAGGAATTGGAAAACACACTGAAGTGAAGAGACAGTAATTAGGGAGAAGAGAGGAGAGGGAAGAAGGGGTGTGTTGCATACTGGGATGTTGCTACGCAATCAACAAGGGAAAACAGCTAAGACTGCTAAAAATTACTCATTAATTGTTTGAGTACTGTGATGTCGTAAATGGCAGAGCTTTTTTAAAGAGTAAGTTTAGATATAGAATGGCCTGGATTGGAAAGAGCCCTAAAGCCCACCCAGTTCCAAGTCCTTGCTGTGTCAGGGCTCCCCCCACCAGCTCCGGCTGCCCAGGGCCCCATACAGCCTGGCCTTGAATGCATCCAGGAATGGGGATCCACAAAGACTAGCTTCAGGGCAGGTAAGACTGCACTGGGCAGGGGATCTGAAGCAAAAAAGGCTGACAAAATCGACAGATCGTATGATCCAAGTTGTCCACCTCCTGCTGGTTGTGTTAAGGCTATATTTTATGTGTAGTCCTGAAGCCAAACATTATGTTGTTTCATTTATTATCTTAAAATTCTAGGGTATAATTCTAAATGTGACTAAGACATTATTATAGTGAAGGTTTCATACACATATCAAGATGCTCTGTCATGGGCTATTTTAACAGTGTTATGATTTAGACAGGCTTGTCTTATTTATATACAGGAAGAGTTTCAACCATCTCCTACTAAAAATGCTAAGAAGAAGGAAACATCTCATGAAAGTCAGTTTCAGGTGTTGGCGGATGAGTCAAACACGCATTCTGAAGGTAAATAAGTTTACTGTAAGGCAAAATGCCTTACCATTTAATATCATGGGAGAAAATTTTTGAATAACCTAAATTTAATATGATAATGATATATTCCCTTAAAAAAAAAAAAAAAGAAATGTTACGAAGTAGCCACTTCTAGTAGTTACAGAAAAATAAGAATTTGTGTAGAGGGAAGATTGTTCCATATCCACTCTATAATGAAACTCTTAAACATCTATTAACAGTCAGCTTTAAAAACAAAACATCTAAATCGAGCAATAAGCTCTGTCTGGTCTACCACATCTCTGATATGTGTGCCAGAATCAAACCATTTTATTCTCTGAATGCTACTGGAATGTTATGGTACTCAAAGCTTTAATAGAAGAAAAAAACCCAGACGTTCTAGCAACTACCAATGTTAGAAGGGTTAAGTAGGTAAAAAGAAAATATCTTTAGTCAGTCATTTTTCTTGGACTAAGAAAATGACATGTCTGAAAATCAGCTGTAAGAACACTTTTCTGAAAACATAATCTTGTTTCTTCCATGATTGTATTTATACAGTGTGAGTGGTAAAGTAAGGTATCACATCAGTATTCTAATAAACCACTAAGGGGATTTTAGAAGGACTTTCTTGTGCTTATTTGCAGTACATAATGTGTACTTAAGTATCCATATGCACGCTTAGAATTTACAGGCTTACCAATATTTCATTCTTAATTAACCCACAGATCTGCTTTTCTTTAACAGAGAACAAACAGCTTGGCTTGAATTCAAAGGTAAGACTTATAAGAAGGTTTATTTGTGACGCATTATGTAAAATATTGTGCTCTGGTGTTATAAAGAGCTGCCACTTTACAACTATCTTTTATGACTATCCTAGAGTCTCTCATACGAACTAAAAAGAGGGAGCAAAATTCAGACTGTTAGGACAAGAAACCTGGTTTATTTTTAAAGCCATTATGGAATTGTTTTGAGAACTGTCCATCTCTGACAATGAAAGAAAATACTATTTCAGGTGTTCAGGAGTGAGCAGTAACAGTAGTAAGTAACAAGATGGCGAGACATAAATGACAAGTGCAGCAGTGAGTTCAACCTTCAACTTTACTGATACCAAAGAATTGTTTCAAAAGTTCTGTTTCTTAAGTTCTCTAGCACTGATACTGTTCAGTGTGTTTCAGATACAATAACTCAGAGCAAACTGTCTCTTTTTTGTTATTTCCATGGTAGGAAGAAAAATCATTAGCTGAAAGTCCTATCCGGGAGAAGCCTCCACCATCCCCAGGTACTTCTGATTTTTCTGTGACGTTACTGCAGATATTCACTTTAAAGAATGCATGTTTATAAAAATACATTTTCCAGCTTATACTCAGTAAGCCTAATTCATGAAAAAATATATTTCTCCTGCACAGATAAAAAAAATACTGTGTTGTGATATGTATTAAAACATTAGTTCTAGTTTTTTTATGTTGGGTATTTAATTTGTTTTTATTTTCCAATCTAAGTGATAAGCAATGTCATGAAATGAAAGTTATAACGGACTTCTTTAGTCCCCTAAGTTTCATCTATGTTAAAGACTGTCACCATTACTAAGCGTCTCACTGCAACTGAACTGGTTGACATGAGGTGTGTGGGCTGTCTGCAGCTCCTGCTGTTAGATTGTGCTGTCTCTTGAACTCTGTCATTAATGGTGAAATTGCAGCTTTTATTTTAATAGGTAAGCTGTTTAGTCCATATGGCAGGAAAGAAAAAAATGAAGTAGATCCCTTATTGCTAATGCAACGATGTATCTGTATTCCTGCAGAGAATCTAAAGTTTTACTTTTTGAGGACTGTGAAGTAGCCTCTGTGCATAACAGAACACTGAAACTTGTTCAGTAGGAAGAAGAGCAAAGCTTTAACTACATACTTGATTAAAATAAAAGGGGGCACAGGAAGATCAACTAACCTATGCAGACATGGACATTGCTTCCTGCAGTGCCTATTTCTGTCTCACCACTCTGATTACCCGTGTTAGAGAGAGGAAAATCCACATGCATTTTCCTTGTGCCTTACAGAAAGTTGTTTTTGTTTTTTTTTTTCCCCCAGTGCCTCAGAGAAAACGGAGCCCCTGCTCTGTATAGCTCTTCCCACACACCTTCTACATTCTTTCTTACCTTAATCCTCTGGAAGCCATTAGTTGATTTATATATATATATATATATATATATATATATATATATATATATATAT
>NW_024884755.1:7464874-7631113 GCF_019232065.1 Centrocercus urophasianus | reverse complement strand
TATATATATATATATATATATATATATATATATATATATATATATATCTTATGTAGTACCACTCATGCCAATAATAGAAAAAGTGGATTATAATTTGCTAAAATTTGCTGTGCTGAAGTCTTAATATAATTCAGATATATTGAACTTTGGCATCTACAGATGTCTCTATTCGTGCAAGGCAAGCACGGGAAAATAAGACTAGAGAAAAGCTCAGAGAACTACAACAAGAAAACTGGTCTTTGAACAAGGCATATCAGGCTGTGGGTCAACAACTCGAGGGAATAAAACAGCAAATGGAAGAACAGCAATTAAAAGTGAAGAGATTAGAAGAAGAAAACAGAAAACTTAAAGAAGCTGCAAAGACGACACATGATGAAGGTGGGAGACATACTACTAGTGATCTTGCTTGATTCCTTTTAACCCATTATTGGGGCAGCAGGTTTTTGTGTTACTAATTTGAGCAAGTAGCTCTACAGAAGGATTTTTTGTACAGTATTTTTTTGTATTAATTTTGTCAAGGAATAACTAGAGGCTCGTGAGAATGTTATTCCATGTTCTTTGTGTTAGTAGTTTTTCACAGGTTTACTCCCTAACACTTTCGGGAGATGTTCTCTTGTAGTTCTGGCTTATTGAGATTTTTTTCCTTGAAATTAACAAATCAATGTTAACATTTCTTGAAGTTTGATTGAAATGGATAGCATATTTCTTTTAATAGGAGACACTACAGAATTACTTTCTCTGAGACAACAAGCACAAGAACTTGTAGATGAAAATGATGCTTTGAAGTTGACAGTCCATCGTTTGAATGTAGAGTTAAGTCGCTATCAAACTAAATTCAGGCCACTGACCCGAGAAGAGGTAAGAATGTTAGTTGTAACAGCAGTCTGTATGGAAATGTCCAATTGTGCTTTAATTCACCTTTGAGTTTTTGGGGGTAAATCCAGATAAAATAACTTCAGTCTGCACATGGAATAGGCTTCCTTTCAAAATTGAGAATAAGCTCTTACCTTTAAATCTAACTTTAAAAAGTTAGCTCACATTAGTAAGATGCTGAAATTTCAGTTCTGCTGTGTGTGCATTACATGTGCAACACACATCATTAGAAACATAAGCTTGTTTGGGGGTAATAGTTACGAGTCATATGCTTTTGCAGTGACTGATGTTGGTGCTTTAAAAAGCAAGAAATAATTTGTTTCTTTTTAAATATCTTTTTTAGCATCTAAAACTAAATAGTTTACCCACTAAAGGACCACCACCCCCATGGCTGGTAAGTAGTATATTTTTGCTTATCTGCTCATTCCTTTTCAAGTAAAGCAGTAGAATTTCTTTACTAGGATCACAATACTCAAACTCTCAGGATATTACTTAGTGATGCTGTTGAACTGTTGCATAATGGTAGAATTTGATGAACATTTGCTTCATGAAAACAGATGCAATGCAAAAAATTTGCAATGAATATGTGCATCTCTGGGTGAACTAATGATAAGCTACAAGTTGCATACAGTTACCAAATTTGCACTCATGAAAGCAATGCAAGAACAGCTACTGTGAGAAACGTAAATACCATCTTCACTGAGTACTGTCTGTCGTACGCTTTGCTTCAAGGTCTATTGCTTAATTATTAATCTGAATTGTTATTCTTCTCCAGAGATGATTTTAAGTAATACTAGAAATACCGTATTTTAGAGATGATAGAAATTATCACAGGTCCACTGGTAAAAAGTGGTAGGCAAATAATCCATGAAATGCTTTATTTCATTGATAAAGTTAAACCATACCTCCTTAGTCAGAATGACAAAGAACTGGTGTTGGGCAGTGCTCTGTGTGGCTGCCTGAGCAAGGAAGCTGCTCAAGGTGACCTCCAGAGGTCCCTCCCAGCTTCACCAATTCTTTCTGTGATATGCAGCATGTGAAGATGGATTTTCCAAGTTGAAATGACTAGGTTATAAGTAGCTGACTAATTCTTCTTTATGGACAGAATTTTTTTTTTAGTATGCATTCCTATGAGAAAAAAAAACTTGGTTTCTAGATTGAATTTCAGCGCACTAAGAACAAAGCACTTTCAGGTCCCTTTGAAAGAAATGGTATTTTGACTTTGTGCAAGTTTATTTAAATTACTTTTCTGTAATTTAAGGAGCTCTTGAACTATTTATTCCACCTTCAATTATACACACAATTAATGGTACCTGAAAGCCCTTAATAGTATTTAAAACTAGCAATGAAAAACTACTAGGATGAGAAATTAAATCTACTGATGAGATTATAGTTTCTATCTGATTTATGAGATTTTTTTAAACCTTTTTTTCTTAAGCTGGATATGAAGTATTTGTCTCCTCTTCTGTTGGCATATGAAGACAGAATAAAAGAAAAGGAAGATTTAAATTTTGCACATGAGGCAAGTCATCATTCAAAGAAAAAATACTTCTAAAATAAAGCAGAAAGATCTACTTATGTTTTTCAGGGATTTGTCCAAGCTGTTTTCTGCCTAAAATTAAAAGTGACCTTCTCTTCAGCAGACATAGTAATTTTTGCCTTAAAATGCTTGGTTTGTTCTTTTTTTGTCAGGTTGTTCAGATACAGAATGAGGCACAATATTGCAATGTATGGGAATTGCAGTTTCTCAGTAAACCATAAAAAGTCAGCCAGTAGAAGAATTTATTGCTGCCATTCATAATGGGGATGCCAGTGCCCTGAATTAGCTGGGCTTTGGATTTAGTGGAAGTAGTATTTTTATTTCAAGTTATTTAAGGATCAGGTACTGCCTGTTTTTGCTCTTTATAAATGTATTTTATCACCAAGCCTTTAAATTAAAAAAATTGTTTCTTGAGAATCTTTTTTCAAACAGTGATCAATAGGCAAAGAAAGATTACCAAGGCACTCATCTTTTCTCATTTAAACCATATATAACCAAATCCAAGGAACTACATGAGCTTCAGAGCAGAACTGTTATTCAGCATAATTTATTTTCTTCAAAAACTGAAGCCAGAAAATGAGCCATATTTCATACTGAAACGTATACTGTTATCTGGTAGATTCCAGAATTCATGTTCTTGAATCTATGTTTCAATTTTAATTTGCTTAATTCAAATTACAACAGACAAAAAAAAAATCTCAATTCAGATATGTACATGAGTTCAAGATGAGTGACTAGTCAGATAACATTGTTAACGTGGGAATTATGAAGGCACTCAGACATACATCTTCTGTTGATGTAAAAATCAAACCAAAATATTTACCTCTAAATATTTTAATTTGAAATCCTTTATCTTCCAGGAGGATATGAAGAATTTTAAAGTACAAGTCGAAGAGCTGGTGAAGGAAAATGAAGACCTGCATGAGCAATTAAATACGAATAACTTAATTACCACTACAGAATGGCAAGTTATTATGAGAAATACATGAAAAATAACTAATTGTTTTGCTTGATCCATGCAAATGCACAAGATTACAGATTTTAAGACTGGCAGTGGACTAGATCAGATGACATACAGAGGTCTCTTCCAGCCTAAACCACTCTGACTATAATTTACATATACCTATCTTTCCTTTCTTCTACAGTGAATTTTTTATTTAGTTTGTAAAAAAATTTCTTCAAATTACATTTTCAAAGATATTTTGTGTCTTTGGTGAGCTTACCTTACATCTTGAGATTGCTTTTGATGAAGGCTTTTCATTTATTTTTGAAGGGCATTCAAATACAGTTTTAAGTTTACACTGTTGGAAGTCGGTTGTTTTCTCCTTTGGACATAAACTTCAGACATTTTATAAACTGCTTGTTCTTGCAGGCACCAGCTACAAACTCAGGCCAGACTGGTCTTGGAAGAAAATAGGTTGTTGATGGAGCAACTTGAAATTCAACAAGCTAAAGCAAAAGATAGTCACAGACAACATGTTCAAGAAGGTATGAGCTTGAGTTTCTAGTCACAGCAACTGCAGTTTGTGATTTTTTTTTTTCCTCAGCTTGATAAGATGCTCGTAGAACACTACTACGAAGACAGACTCTGGCTGTCAGCTGACAGGAAAAAGGAATGCCGCTATCGCTTACTGATTACTATACAGGACAGTCTGTTTTGACTTCCTTCTTCTAGAAGAGTGACCAGAACTGAAAAAAAAAATAATGAAATCAGTAAAGTGTATTTCAAGAGCCCTTAAAACTTCACAGGCTTTCATGTTCAATTTAGAATCTGTGGGCTTTATCGGTTCATTTTTCTACTTCCTAAACCAATCTTTATTACTGATATAATAGTAGATTATGTCACAGGTAGCAGCATGTGATTTTACTTTCATAGTTTGATATGGCTTAGATTTATATGTACATGTCAAGTAGTAATCAGTTTGGTTACTAATTGTTTTGTAATCAGTTTGGTTACTTATTGTTTCATCAGAGGCTTGTATTTAGTTGAATAATTATGCTCTATATCAACCAATTCCTCTTGATAATTTTTGATAATAGAATTCTGAATTCTGTTATTTCGAGTATTGAGAAAAAAAAAGTATTGAGAAAAAAAGTCTGGCATGTTACATTTAAAATCCTAGTACTGAGAGCAACATTTCTTAGTAATGATTAATAAAAGCAAGACTGAAGGTACGAATTTTGTGAATCTTAATTCACAGGTTAGGATGTCCTGAAGAACATGTAATTCAGTTGTTAGTATAAAGTTTACGATGAAAATCATTTTATGAAATGAATCTATATAGCCAATTTTCAATTCTGAAATTCTCTGTTTATCTGACATGTAGTTCCAGAAATAGTTTCCTTTCTGCTTTCAAAGTTTGACTTTCCTCCTACTTATAGTTACCTACCTCGCTGTGGAAAAATTTGGCACATCTAGACAAATTAGGACAGAAACAAACCAAACTGTTAAAACATAAAAATCCACTGTTAGATAATGCTATGAAGAACAGTGAATGAATGTATTATTGGTTTGAGTTCTAAGTGATTGAATTAATTCTGCTGTACCCAGTTGTGCGATTGAATTAATTCTGCTGTACCCAGTTGTGCGATTGAATTAATTCTGCTGTACCCAGTTGTGCTTTTTTCCTTCCAAAAGCTTCAAAATTGACCAAACAGATAATAATTTTAGAAGAGAAGAAACAGAGTCAAGAAGAACAGATCAGAGACTACCAGAAGCAGTTGAAAGCTCTACATACTACTTGTGAAGAGCTCAAAGCCAAACTGGATAGCAGAATAGCAGCAGAGGAGCACTTTGCTTTGGTGAATGACTTAAAAAGGTGAGTTTGCATTTGGTGCAAAAGAAACAGTTCTACAGAACATTCACGTGAGCACATCCTCATATGCATGCATTGTTCTGTAGGTAGAAATGTGCTGGTAATTTTCTGTACTTTGGTAGTTATTTCTACGCATGAATAAGTGTCAGTATTTTCAAAATACTGTCTTGATTTTTATAGACGATTAAAATTATGAAAGTGAATCTCAACCCTGAAGGTATGAAAGTGATAAAACAAGATGTCTGTCACACGTATTTTGGGAAGTAATGCTTTTCTAAAGACATTCTGTAAATTTGTTTTCTTTCACCTGAGGATAGTAATTTCATTGTTTCTTGGTACGATCCCTTCCCTAGAAGTTCTGCCTAACAGTTTCTTTGAAAAAAATATGCAGGAAATGCATTTTGGACTATATGTTTTATAAGTTATAGAATTATTTCAAATGCAGCCAGGATGAATTTTCATTTTTATTCATTTTTGGTTGTGTTATGCTTCATTCACAAACTGGTACGTCATCAGATTGTAAAACCATTCTTTAGCACCACTGAACACCAAATATTACTAATGTACCTTTTTCATACCTTCAGCACGATACTCTTACCATAATTTGACTTTATACTGAAGTAGGTGTACACAAGAATCCTGTTCTACGTGGTTGTTTCTGCAGCCATTTACAGCAGGAGCAGGAGAAAAAGCGCTCTGAGGTGGAAGATCTCATGGGGAAGATTGCATCACTGCAAGCTCAAAACAAGAAACTACTTTTACAAAAAAATAACTTCCTGGCTGACAAGACAACCCTGGAAGCTGAGATGGAAATGACACAGAAAACAAACAGGTTTCTCTTTTTTTCATTTTGTATTATGTTCCCATTTTCTCACTACTTAAATTTCTCAAAATACCACAGCAGTAGTATCTGTAAAAATGTCGTCTCACATCCCAGTGTCTTTTTTCTGATTACAGAACAACTATACCTCTAAAAAAAAAACCCCAAACATCTTCACCACACTTATTTGGCTTGGTTGTTAAATAACTTTTTTAAACTTTTTACATTTGCACTTGCATTTGTCTTTACATGCAAATCAAGAATGAATCTTCAGTGATGGTAGTTAGCTGTAGTGATTAATCACATGTGCATATCCTGAAAAGCAGGATATTCCAGTAACTGTAGACTTTCACATATACCTGAGTGGTTCAGAGGGAGAACGGGCTTTTAAAAAGTAGCAATAATATTATTGGTTTTTTATGAGCTTGTTCTTGTGAATTGTTCTTGTGAATAATTGTTACAGTTACTATTCACAGGCATATTATAAAAACAAAGTTATGGGCAGTGATACTTTCAGCACTCAAAACATTTCAAAACAGCACATCTTTAGTAGCACATCTGATTGGTTTTGAGACTAGTGCAAGTTCACCTGCACTTAACATGCAAGTTCTCTTAATGCCATTAGTAATTCCCACTCTTTAGATTCTCCTGTTAATTTTATAGGCGATTAAAGAAGAAAATAGGTCTTTTGAAACAGCAGTTGGAGGAAGCAATTGAAAAAGAAGTTGCAGCCCATCACTATCTGACAAACCTTATCAGTTTGGTGGAAAAGATAGCGCAGGAACGCGATCATCTTATTTTTTTGGTAATTACCTTTCATTAATTTGACTTGATTGATGTTGCAGTTACCATCTTACTAGCACAATTCTTAATATTAATTTCAGTTACTGAAAATAGATAATTTCAGTTGATTGATTTAGCTACATAAATGGATACAGGAAATAGGATAGAAACAAAATTTTATAGAAGGGTGGCTAGAACTAGAACCCTAGCTTCTTGCGGTAGCGTAATTAAGCCTTAATTCACAGCAGCATTAGGGTCTGTAATAGTGCCTGTTATTTAATCTCATTTAACATACTGGCTTGAAATGCTGAAATGGCATATATTGAAGAATAGCATGAAACCATAAGTACTTTGTAAGCATTTCTGATTCGGATGGTAAGCTGTGGTTATTAGTGATACGTATGGACCTTCTACTTTGGATGCAAATACACATCAATGCTTCTTTTCAGTGAACAGTTATTTTGACAAACTTGTGGAGAGTTCTGGAACAACTTCTATTTAGTCTATTTGCTTGGCTTTGTCTATTAGCTGGCATTTTATTACAGATGCATTGTTTTATTTACAATATCTCAGGGATGGCCCACACTGAGTGAAAAAATACCTGCCTAACATTTAACCTAAATCTTCTTTAAGTTTAAAGCTATTCCTCCTTGTCCTGTTACTATTAGACTGTGTAAGAAGTTGGTCACCCTCTTGTTGTTAAGTTTCTTTTGTGTACTGATTCTTAGTTCTTAACACTCAAAACAGAACAGCTTTGTCTTCCTCAACTTATATATTTTGTTTGCCTTAAGTAATGATTATATTTCATTATATCTACACAATATGTTTGCAGGCCAAATGCTTGGAAAATGAGAACCATGGAGTTCTAAACAAAATAGTAGAAGGCAGTCTACGCTTAGGAAGGTTGGAAGAAAAAGTGAAGGTAAACAATTTCTAACCTGAACATTCTGTACAACTATTTTTATGATAAGTCAAGTCAGTAGCAACTCTGTGTCAGTGTTGTTATGAAAGATGCTGATTTTGAGTTTTTAAAAAATGAAATCACAGTCATCATTCATCACAACTAAGTTCTTACATTGTACTTGAATACTGCATGCGTCAGCTAGGTCACTGAATGAACACCATTAACAAGTCTGACTATGGAGCAGAACATTTATGCTATCTCCTTTTCCCTTTGTAATCAGAAAAGATGCAGCTCAAGTGTACAGGTTTTGCATTTTTTTTTCTAAATAATCATATGCAACATGAACTGTCCTGCAGTGACACCTGTTGGTTTTTTTTTCAAACAGTATGTAATTGATAAAAATGGTTTTATTCAACAGTTGTTGTAAATAAACTCCAAGTATTTATTCTATTCACAGTTACTGAGATGGTGGTCTAAAACTGTAGCTCCAGGAAGAGAAGTAACAGAAGATCTGTACTATAATATAAATGGCTCCCACATGACTCAATATGCAAAACATAACAGAATTAGACTGCCAAGAACGTACCTTCTCAGGACTTCTTTATAGGAGTGTAGGTTATGTCCCCTTCAGTATCAGCTGCTACATCCAACATCAGTGCTCATCTTCACTGCTTGCTATATACCTGTGATGCTGTGATCTCAGGCAGCCTACTCTTTAAACCCTAGAGAAAATATCACCACTTCCAGCTGTGTTATCCCCTCTTCCTGCAAATTGTTATCTCCATACACTACTGCCTGCTTTATTTGAGAGAAAATTAATGAGACAGTTCTGGATAATTCAGGAGCTTGCTCTGAAGGTTCTGTTGAGTGCCTGCAGTTTCACACATCAGCATTCCCAGCATCACATCAACTTGGTCTGGCTCCCTCAAAATGAGCAGGGGTCCAACTTGGGCCTCTTTAGCCATCCTGCTGAAGTTCTGCTGAGGCAGCTTATACATTTCAAATCAATTTAGCTATAAGCAATTCTAGAACAGTGTATCCTTCACACCTAGCATTGTATTTTAATCGTTACACCAAAAAGTAGTGCATTCTTGTCTTTTGCACATATGGCACAAATGCAATTGGCAAATAATAAACAGGCAAGTAAAGCTGACAAATGCAGCCCATGTGTTACCTATCAGACACAGCTTTGAAGCATGTCAAGCAAAATAAATCTGAAAGAAAAGATTTACCTTTAACCTCACATTCTATTTAACGTGCAGTCATATCATCCTGTATTTTGTAGATTTCTCTTCGGGAATCTCAAGTTAAATATTCTTCTCCACATAAGGTATACTTAAGACTTTTTTGCTCTGATTCAGATGAAGATGAAAACTTAGTGGCTAAAGCCTATGATAAAAGTTCATATTAAGACGACATAAATAGGAATATTTTCAAGGCTTCACAAAATATTTTGCAGTTTTACTGAAGGAGGTGTTTCTACCCCAAAAATCTGGTCTTAGAGAATGTCAAACTTTCTACATTCTGTAGATATACTACCACTTTAAAGCACTGTGTTGCAACCACAAGAAAAAAAAGCTGATATTGGAAAACATTTCTTTTTATCATGTGAAAAGTGCCATGGAAATATGTAACAATACGTGCATGCCGTATTTTTCAGTTCCTCACATAAGTATGCAACCAATTGGAAAAGTTATTTCAAAAAGCAAAATCACTTCACAGAAAAAGTATTTGTCTTTATTTTGAGCTTAGACCCATATATTTGGTTATTACTGCTATTGTGCATAAAATGATTCGTGCCCTCAACAAACCGAACAAACTATTATGCGAAACAGCAATATTATTTTAAATCACTAAGGCACTCTGTCCTACCTCCTGGTGTTACAATTAGAGAACAAAACACACACTTTTTCATAGAACGCACTGATAAACGTAATTGCTGCACAAGTGGTAAGAACCACCTAGCTTTCAGTGGCCTGATCTAGTGGCGGGGGGGGAGGGGGTGTAACTAAATGATCTTTAAGGTTCCTTCCAACCCAAACCATTCTACAATTTTGAGTTCTGTGAAGTATAGATCTGCACAAACATGTTTTTTTGCATCTGATTTTTTTCACTCAGAATCACAGAATCACAAGGTCGGAAAGGACCTACAAGATCACCTAGTCTAACTGCCCTCCCCCTACCACTGCTACCACAAGCCACTAGACCATAGCTTGTAGCTCCTCATCCAAATGTCTCTTGAACACTGCCACGGACAGCAACTCCACCACCTCCCTGGGCAGCCATTCCAGTGCCTAACCACTCTCGGAGAGAAAAAGCTTTTCCATACTGTCTGGTATTCAGAGAACACACTGGTTTTATATGCATAACAAAGTGCAAACGTAATGCCATAACAAATAGGTTAAAAAAAAAACAACAAAAAATGTAATGCAACATACCTGATGGATTTAAAGAAAAGCATCACTGATGAAAAGATTAAACTGCAAATGAATCTCTCACAACTTCCTTTTGGTGGTAGTAAATTGCACTTATTTCTCCTATCATAACACTTTTCCTATTAACTCTACAGCTCTATAAAAAGAGAGCAGCTGGGAAGCTTGGAGATATCAGTCTCAAATTGACTGAGCAGGAGAAAGATTTTGCTGGGAAGACTGCTCAGTACCAGCAAGAAATGAAGCACCTCCAGCGTCTGCTGCAAGACAAACAGGAAACCCTTGATGAAGTGCTGCAGCAAAAGAAGTAAGTCAGAGGCAGAAACAATCCAAATAGATCTGAAATAGATATGAAAAATAGCAATCTGAGTCTTGTTTCTGATGAGTTAGGGGTCTGCAGATCATCAAGATGTGTTAATTATTTAACAGCATCTTCTACTAAAGGCTGAACATTTACCCATCCCCCCTCCACAACAGCTTTCACGCTGGCATAAAAATCAATCTAATGAGTACACACGTCAGGTTTCTTTTTGAATGTACCTCACTGTTTTGTTAACAAGTGACAGATTTGCCATGTGCAGAATGAAAAGAAAAATAACTATCAACAGCAGACAAGCTTCACTATAAAATACTTCACTTTTTTCTTAAAACAAAAAATGCAGAAACAAAAACCTACCGTTGTGCAACTGCAGTTGTGTTGTAACTGTTGCTTCTTAGATGCTTACCTGAAAAAACAACTGTCAAAAGCTGTGTATTACCCCCCGCTGAAGTCTTACTTATGACTGTAGTACACTGTGTGCAAAGTCAGGAGCATCCACAATATGTTTCTTTGACAATGACATGCTTTGACAGCTTATTCCAAAGTGAAATCAGCAAGCACTTTCATATTCGGCATCTGTTGGATTTGTTCAGAAGTTAATCTTCTAAGAAAAGTTCAGACACACCACTCCCTCTCTAAATGTATCTGTTTCCATACACCACCAGCACACAAACCCAGAAGTTGACACCATTTCTCTTTGGCCTCCACAAAGAGAAGTATTAGCTGAGCACAGAGCCTGAACTGACCTGTTGCTTGATCAGGCTTGTTTAGCTGGTAGACAAGATACAGAAATCATATCTGGCAGAAAAGGGGGTGCATGCGTTACAGAAACATACCCGCTGAGGAAACAGGACTGCAGTCACAACAGCCTGATTCAAAGGCGTGTTGTTCTATGTGTTGAATTAACCTCAGTCCTCTCTGATGTTAGTTACTAGGATTTTAAAAGCAAAATAAGACTTAATTTCAAATCAGAACATTTCAAACATCTAAATTTATGCACTGTATAATTTGCTTATGTGCATACCATTATTGCATACGGCTGAAAAGTGGTTTTAAGATTAAGATTTATATTCATTTTTCTTCCTAGAAAAGTAGAAGGTGAACTTGAAGTCATTTGGGAATCCACATCCAAAGAAAACAGGAGAATGAGAGAACTCTTACATAAATCTTTGGGAAATAACAATATGTGGAATACTGTTACAGGTAATAAGTCATACTTGGATGAAATCTCTCAGAAGGATCTTCTTTATGGACATGATTTTAGCTATTGCGATGTGAAACAATCTCCTACTAAAAATGAAAATCAACAACAATCCTAGCAATAAGAATAAAGATAGCTTATGGATTTTTATCATCAATGATAGGACTGTTACAGAAAGAATTCTGTGCCTGAATTTGACAACACTGAACAATAGAACAGTTACCATCTTCAAAACTAATTTATTTTTCAGAGTCATTAATATGACAACAGCATATTCTCTAGCTATAGTAATTATGAATATAAATCTATACTTTTATTTTTTGAAGAAAAAGCTGTTCCTTACTCAGGCAAAATGTGGTGCAATTCCAAATTAAAACAAAACAACTCTCCAGTTAAAGGGAAAAAAACAAAGCCGCTGATAGGCTTGGAGTTGTAACACAGGCAAAGCACGTTCCTGGCTTTAGATTAACTGAACAGCAAAAAAGAAAGCCTCTGTGTGGTAAATAATGTCCCCTATCATGCATCTTTATTAAAAGGCCTTTTGAAGGCAATTCCTTCAATATCACTAAATAAACTATAGATGAAATAAAACCAAAACTGAAGAAAAAAAAACAAACAATTTTGATGCCTGTTCTCTGATCTTAACATCCTGATTTGCAAGGATGTTCTTATATTGGATTGCCTGCCAAAGATCTTGTTCTTTCAAGGACAGAAATATTTAACTGCAGAGCAGGTAAGGACACAAACAGGTTTATGGTGTGTGAACGCACAGCTGTCCACAAAGCAGAACTGCAGGAATCTAGCCATCAGCACATTTCCTCCCAGCTGTACCAAGGTTGATGAAATGCTGACAGAAGATGCAGTCCTCCTCCTGACTGAGCGGTCTGAATCCCACTTCGGATTCAGCTGCTTCGCAGGAAGTCACATTGACTTCTTCCACAGCATTTTCTGTAGCAGTGCCAGTCCTTAAATTAGAATGATGTGTATTCATCTTCATTTTCCTAAGAATTGCTTTTTCACAGTTCTGCACATCAATACAGAAGTATTTCAGTATTAAGTCTCATTATGTATGAATTCCTAAATTGAAGTAATATATATTTTTGGGATCAGCTTTTTGTTTGTTGCTTCCTATCCGTAATAAAAACCCAAATAGAACCAGAAAATTGTAACTGCACTGAAATCTGTAACTGTAGAGGCTGTATAAAGCTAGAAATGTTTAATCATTACATTGACTTTGATAAAGGTAACAAAAAACATACAAAAAAGTTAAATACTAAGAATACATACTGTTACTCTAAGGGACCAGAAAATTTCCTGCTTTCTTGAGACATTTTCTTTCATAGTAAAGTAAAACCGCGAGGAATCTGTACTGAGAATTTACCACTATTTAAAAAAAAAAAAAAGTTTTAGAAGTTAGAAGATTTTTAATTTGTAAAACACGCTCCCCGTGCACACACAACACCAAGGTCAACTGCTTGTAAACATCACCCAAGGTGGATGAACTCTGAATGCGGACAACAAATACTGTTAAGAAACTTGAAGTACTTTTACAACTTCTAATTACAAATCAAATGAAATGTAGTTACATGGTATTTGAAAATTGGTGTAATAAAAGTGAAAGGTTATTTAGTGATAAAAGTTCGTGCACATTGGATTTTCAAAGCTTTCCAAATACAGTCCCTCTTATCACTGTTTAATCCATTTATCATGCAATACAGTAGTGTCACTAGGGCGTTATCTGCTATCAGCTGAGGTAGCACCTAGGCAGGTTTATAACCAGCTGATCCGGCAAAAGTTTTGGTAATACTTAAGAATGGTGATTGAAGTTGCCCAAAATAAACTTCATTCTTTTAGTTACCAAGACTATGTACAGTTTTTCTTAATATACTTGCATATATGCACATACTTGTATGTTCAATAAAACTGCTTTTTTTCCCTACCTCTGGAAAATACAGATCCTTCAGTCTGTCTTCAGGTTAATGTATCTATAAACACAGTTGCTAAGTTACATTTTATTGCAACTTGGATTAGGTACATGAACCCATCTAGAACAAGAAAAAAATGCAACATAAAAAGCACAGACATTGAATAATAAGTAGGACAGACTGAACTTTACTATTCCAGTACAAGGTCTTTTTATTTCACATGCTTTCTGTATGTGGAACATACTTTTTTTCATACACTGTCACAGAATACAGGCATTTAGCCAGTAGAAGCCTTGATTCAACCCTGGTCACTAAAAGAAGTAACAGAATACTTTGGTTCCATTTGAAATCAGAAAGATGGGTTAGGTAAGATTTAGGTTACCATGTGGAGAATTGAAAGCTTTTGTTTCTTTACAAATACATGCTATCATAGAAACACAAGATCCATCCTTCTGAAGCTGTTAGAAAACATTCCTCTTCATTTTTCATTAATTCCCATAACAATGGACTTTAACAACATTTTTACACCACGATAACCATGGAGTTAGGCACTACTGCTGAGAAGCATACACTGCAACATAATTGACATGACATTCTAGTCAAGTGAGTGATAAAATACAGTGTTTCTGAAACTTAATTTAGGAAAGCAGCATAAAACCAACCAATTATAAACAAAGCACTGACAGGCAGATGAGTTAAGAGAGAAATGTATCTCACAGTGGTGTGGAATAATAGTAGAAGAATGCAGGATCAGCAGTTCTGAGAAACGGCAACCAGGAACTTCACATGACGACTGTACAACATCATATTACACTCCATTTCAACTGTCAGATGTGACTAGCTTCCTTACTGCTTTCATTTTACAACTGTATTAAACACGCAATTAAAAAAAACTGTGTAGCAGAAACCAGTATTAGCATTTGAAAGATATGACAAAGAAGTTTATCTTGCAAAAGGAATGTTCCTCTTGGCCAAAAGCTAGTAGTCGTCTCCATCTCTGACTTCTGAAGCAATACTGCGATTGTCATTGCTGTGGCACCACCATAGCATCAGTTGTGGCAGTCAGAAAAGTTACTTACACAGTCCATCACTGCCAGGAATGGGTACCTGGCCTTATTAACTTGTAAATGATCGTATGGCGTCCACTCTTCCAAAGCACGCACACATTCTTTAACATTGTTTTTCTTACCTAATTAATTTACTTGAAACTGTATGGAAATCAGGTCTTTGCAACCCCTGGGCACTGGGAAGAGGTACTGCCAGAATGTTCAGTTAAAGCTGTGTCAGACTTGGAATCCTGATAACTGCTACCTCATGCTTGAAGTGACTGTGACTCTTCTTTTTCTGTTGTAGTAGTCAACAGGAAGATAGGAAAGAGAGAAAGAGATACTATGCAAGTCAGAAGCAAACAGGACAAGATAGAATAAGACTTGAACAAGGATCAATAAAAAGTAACTGCCTGTTGTTCTTCTATTTAAAGTAGTATCAACATTATATTAAGAAGAATATTTGTGGTCTGAACACTGAAGGTGAAAAGAAGGGTACCACTTTCAAAATAAGCACGGGTCTGTTCTTTTCATCTTCAATGTTAAGCTGCATCAATAGAATAGGAGGTCCACATTCACCTTACTTCAGCAGAGTAAGTGGTTAAACAAACAAACAAAGAACACTTTAATGAAAATAAATTACGCAAAAGAATAAAACCTGAACAGTTTAGCAACCTGTAATTCTCTACACATTACAAATTCAAAGATGTTACCTCTCACTGTATTAGACATGATTACAGGACCCTCCCAATTAACTACCAGAATCTGCTTATCTCACCTTTTCTCCTCTGAGTGAAAAAGATAGTTCCTCCCCACTGTAATTTTTTTGAACTTCCTAATATTATCCAGTAGTTTAAAGTGACCAGTTTAATTGTTTCTATCTCTGCTTCTACAAACAAAAAAGCAATTGTGTTAAATCACAAAGAAGCTTGCTTACATCTGACAAAAGTTACTTCCATTCCTCTTTGGAAGGAGCTTTAGGGAAATACGAAGTTTCAGGTCTTTAACTAGCATTCAAAAAACAAAGGAAGAAGCAAAACTTGTAATCATTCTTCACTTTTCTGTCAACATCAAGGATAGAAATAATTACTTCAGCAACCTTTGAACCACACCAAACTAAGCAATGGGATGAAGTTCATGAAAGAAAGCAGCACTGGGAAGAAGTGTGGAAGGCAAAATCTTTTGAACTGTGAAACAACTATCTTACCCTCAAAATCTTGAGCCACTAGCAGAGGTTGCAGAGCTTTTATCATACATGTTCATTCAATCTGTTCTCTTAATTCTAACTATTACCACATACTTCGTGGACATTTTATGGATATTATAAATCTCTGAAAACTGAACTTCTCCAGCTTGTATGATTTGCACAGAGATCACTTTGTACATACCAAAGCACATGCTGTGAATCCTGCTCACTGTTTAAACACATGCTCTTTAAGAAGACAGAACAAAACAGGAAAGAAACAAGAAAACATACACTCTGAGACGTTTAATAACCAAGCAACCAAGAACATTCCTCATGATTCAAACAGTTATGAAGCTTTTTTTTGGTATGGCACATTTGGTTCAGATTCTTGCCTGTACTGGGATTAGTTTTAATACCACAAAACAAGTCTAGAAACATGGGAAAATATTGTTGGAAAGAAAACATGTATTAATGTTTCCTGCTTCAGTTTTAAGTGCAAGAAATCTATTCATACACATCATGAAACTGAGAAAGGATTATTACTTTCCTCTCTGAATGAAATTTTATTAACCATCCATTCAATGTACTCTTTAACCTAACAAGCATCAATTTAAGACTTTGATGACAAGCACTGCAGAACAAGCATCATTCTTGCTGACAGAATCAGGACAAATTCTGACCAAAAAACCCTTCTCCCAGCCTGACAGCGAGTCACTGCTTCTTTCTTCCTACATTTTTTGCCAATTAGTTTTCATGTACTCTGTTAGTTTTAAACATACTTTCTAGACTTTGCCACTCCAACATTCTGGTGAGAATATCATGAGACACATCAATAAAAGCCTTATAAAATTGATACTCCTCATCCACTTGGCTAATTATTTTTAGAAATAAAGCCAGATTTAGCTTGACTGATAAACGCATACTTACTGCAGCTCATTCTTTCAGAAGTGCAGGGCCATGGCTGCTAATGCTAGGCATTACAGTAATACAAAGTACTCTTTCCTATTTGCATAAGCAACACAGTTTTCATGCATCTTTGAAGTGAAGATCAACTACCTATTCTGAGAAAATAACCTTTTAATTAGAATCAGTCACCCAAATGTGAATGCATTGAAATTTTGCATCCTTGAGTGAATGAATTTGTCCCATACACAAGCATAAAAGTCTTTTTAGTTAGCCATTTGTCTTTGCATTGTCTACTAGTTACTATACACATATACTACTATAAACAAATGATACAGAAAAGATGTTATATTGCACTACAAAAGCTTTACCCCTGACCATTTATTTTTGTTATGCACTGACATTAGCTACTACTTTACCCCAACCAGTGCTTGACAGAGCATACTGACTTTAAGTGCTCTCCTTCTTACAGCTTGCTGACTGTAAAATGAACTCATTAAGCACTGCTACAACTTCCTTTTACAAAATAAAATAAAAACAGGGGAAAGTACTTCATTTCTTACCAAGAAACAGAGATAACAATTCAGAATTTGTACTCCTGTGGTCATGTTAGTTTCATTGCTTCATTTACAGACCATATTCTGTTCGTAACAACTAAGCATACTAGATTTTAACTTGAAAGGTTACCACCACCACCACCTAAGAACAAACAAAACTCTGTTGAGTATGGAATAAACTCAAGCAAGACAGATGCATCTTCAAAATACTAATAAAATAAGGTTTTCAGAGGTGAGCTGCAGAGATACTGGAAAGATTCTACTACTCAGACTGGCTAAGAAAAGTATGCCTTATGTCCTATGCTCTGCTGGTGATTCATTCTCTAATTTATAGCCTATGACAACAACGTTATCTATAGAAGCTGATTTCAGATTCCCTTATGCTTATCATTAAGTTGAGGTGAAACAGCAGACACAGGTTTTTCAATTTTTCTTTGTAATGATTACCAGAAAGTGTGCAATAAGTTACATACAGGTCAAATTATTTCCCCAAATAACAGCACATTCAGAAGAGAATTATACCCAGCTGCTGACCTTTCCCCTTCATGCACTTTTTAGTATAGAAGGAGCTGCATCTTTCTAGCTTGAACACTGGCCTTCAACAACTCAGAAGAGAGAACCTTCTAGCATTCTTAAGCCATAAGAAATTCATGCAATTATACGGGCAAACAGAATCAGGCGTCCCAAGTGTTTCTCCATTGGGATTACAAATCCTTGTCTAGAAAAAATCAGTTTTGACATTTGTAATAGCTCTGTGCACTCATCCTGCTCTGCAAATATAATGGAAATAAATAATAAATTTACACTGACAATCAGCTAGAATATAGAAAAGATGCATTTTGAGGACTTCTGTCTTTAAAAATGTAGTTTCGCACCGACACCTGTAGAGTTTTTTTCTTGTACTCAATTTCAACACATCTCTACTCTCTAAAGATATACTGTAGTATTTTAAAGTTGTTTTACATACCAAATATTTGGTTTTGATAAATTTAAACTCAGATTAAGTACTGTAAACATAAAAAAAAAAAACAAAACAAAAACAAAAAAACCAACCCCACCTTGGTTCCTAAACAGAACACACAGCATTTCTGACTTATTTCTAGTGGTTAAGATACAGCCTAAATTTTGGCACAGACAGGAAGTGATTATTATTTGAGAGAACTTTAAATTCTGATTTTGAAACTAATGAAGAATCCTCATGGCAATAAAAAACATCTGCATACTGAGATGATTAAAACCCTTCTAAATTATTCAAATAATTACTGAATCAGACGACTTCTTGTGGCTTATCTTGTTATACCTGCTCTGAAAGATGTTGTTTACCTCCCTGCATGAGGGGAAAAAAAAGGAAAAAAATACAACAGATCTGGGAGACATTTTTATCCACCTCATTATAGTGATTTGTCAGAATAACTACTGAAGTAGATCTACTACCATTAGCAAACCTGAAGACTTCTCCAGCAGCCTTATTCCTTTTCCTACTTTGTCACAGGTGCCCAAACAAATATACTGTGAGCAAAAACAAAGGGGGAAAAATATTTATTTCAAAAAATATATATACTATGGGCAATAAAAAAAAACACACTCATCTAATCTTTCCTATTTACATAATAGTATGACAGTCAGTGGGCAGCTAAGGTCCAACAATCCACTCTTACTCCCCCAGCTCAACAAAGCAGGGAAAGAAAATATTAAAAAAACACACTGATGGGTTGAAATAAGGTGGAGCTTTATGAAAGGGGAAAAAAAAATGCAAAGGCTGCATATGGAAGCAAAGAGAAGCAAGTTATTCTCTGCTTCCCATCAGCAAGCAATGTTTTGCCAATGTTTAGTTACTTCTTAGGAAGCAAGGCCTCAGAAAGCACAGCAGTTTCTCAGGAAGACAAATAACTGTCTAACAAGAGGACCCCCCAGTTCCCAGTTGTTATTGCTGAGTAGAATACCAAATAAGTGTTGGATATCCCTCTGTTTTGGTTGGCTGTCCTGGCTGTGTCCTCACTGCATCTCCTGCCCACCCCAACCTCCATGCTGCACTGCTCAGCACTAGCCAGAACGCTGCTGTGACATCAGAACTGTTCTAGCCACAAGTCAAAGCACAGCAGTGTATGGCCAGCCAGTACAACTGACTGCCACAAGACACAAGGAACTTGAAACCATGAGCATGACCTACTTGACACAACTATTCAGAAAAATTGTTTTCTTACATTCCACAAAAACATACCTGGAATTTCTCATGAGAAAAACGAAATGCACTTAAGATCAACAGAAGTGAGATAACTTCTTAGAGCACATCTGTTAACAGCAGGAGTCAAAGAAGAGCAAGTGCAAGTAAACACACTATTCCTCTGATAAAAATGAAGTAACCTGTTAGGCAGCAAGGTAAGAATGGAAAGTATCTATTCTGAGATACCACTAAGCTACAAGTAAAACCTCCAAGTTAGAACAGTCATTACCATCCATTTAAGAACTGCCAGTCCAGAAAAGAATACGTGCAGTACTGCAAGCAATAAATACCAGCCCCAACAAACATTAACCTTTATTATTAGTGATAATGGTAATAAAAGCTAAATGTATATGCTGTTTTCTTGCTGTTTCCTGAATTCAAGTTGAAAATTACTTCTTATGATATGATTAGTAAACAGTATTTGAAAAGGTTCAAACTACACTGACAGGACTAGCCCACAGAGTGCTTCATTCTGAAGTCCCTTGAAATTTGAACCCCTTGATCTCTTCATACATATACAGTTGAGAGGGAAAGAGTCTTCCCCCATTGCTGTAGAATGAAAGAAAAAAGAAAAAAAAAAAAAAATCAGTATAATTCTTGAACTCAGTGTTGTGTTTTGCTGCTGTTTTTCTTTTAATTTTAAATGGTTCAGAAAAGGATTGCTGGTAAAAGTCCTTTAACAGCTCTATACCATCTGAAGATTAACCCTTAAAATAAAAATAGATAACAAATGAATATACTCCATTTTTATAAGTAAACAGGCTAACTCAAATCAAGCTACTCGCAGAAATGTAACACGTCCATTCAATAAATGAGAACTTTCCAAATGCTTACTTAATACTGATTCAATAAATTGATTGCTCAGTGAAAAATTAACAGATATTTAATGTTGCCTGTACTGTATCTGAACAAACAAAATAAAGGCTAAGTGTGATGCAGAAAAAAATCTGAGAACATTGAGGGATGCAGAACATCTAAATGCATGTAAAATTCAAAGATTACTCACTCTAAATACACTGCAGAACTCAGGAATACATTATATAATATTCAATACAAAGCTAGGAATATACAATTGATAGATGTAGAAACATCAGTGAATCACAATAACGAAGATAAATTTTTCAGTCTTTATAACAGATGCAGAAAAAGGAGTAAATTGTTGATGCCTGACTTTTCATCCGCTTGAAGTAAGATTCTGACTTTAATATTCTTTATTCTCTGTTGGTAAAACAAACAAAAACAGCACACAACTCTGCTGTTCAGATGGTGACTTTTGAACAAGTTGGTTACAATGAAAAAGCTTTTCCTGAAGTTTAACCCTGCTTTTAATTCTTACCAAAATAAAGTGAGCAAATAAAATTGATAGCTGCAAAAATGCAGCTACAGCTTTGATTTCAGTACTGATATTTTGCAATCCCATCCTCATCAGTGAACTAGATGAAGGGACAGAGTACACCCTCAGCAAGTTTGCTGATAATGTGAAACTTTGAGGAGTGGCTGACATACCAGAAGGCACTGTTGCCATTCAGTGTGACCTGGACAGGCTGGACATGCAAAGGAATCAGATGATGTTCATCAATGGTAAGTGCAGCATCCTACACCTAGGGAGGAGTAACTATGTGCAACAGTACAGTCTAGGAGCTGACCTGTTGGAGAGGAGCTCTCCAGAGAAGGCCTGGATGCCCTGGTGTGCAACAGACTGGCCAGGAGCCAGCAGTGTACCCTTGTGGCCAAGAAAGCTAGTGGTATTCTGGGATACATTCAAAAGAGCCAGCAAGATGACAGAGGTGATCCTCCCCTTCTGCTCTGCTCTGCTGAGGCCACATCCAGAGTACGGTGTCCAGTTCTGGGCTCCTCTGTTTAAGAAGTGCACAGAACTTCTATAGAGAGCCCAGCAAAAGGCCACAAAGATGACTGGGGCCTGAAGCAACTCCCTTGTGAGGGAAGATTGAAAGACCAGAGTCTGTTCAGTATGGAGAAGATGAAGAGGTGATCTTCTTAATGCTTATGAATATTTAAAAGACAGATGTTGAGTGGATGGGGCCCAGGTTCTTTTCAGCTGTGTTTAGCAGCAAGACAAGGGGCAATGGGAACAAACTCGAACACATATTTACACGAGGGATAATCTCTTCACTTTGAGGGTTACGCAGTACTGGAACAGGCTGCCCAGAGAGGTTGTGGAGTATCTGGAGATACTAAAAAATGCACTAGGACTCTTTCCTGTGCAACCTCCTCCAGGTAACTTGCTTTAGCAGATGGGTTAGACTCAATGATCTCCAGAGCTTCCTTCCAACTCCTATGATTCTGCGATTCAGCCTCAGAAAAATGGATGCTGCACAGACTGGCTCTACCATAACAAAACATGACAGACATAAACCAGTATAGGGTTGTCTCACATTTTCTTCAGTCTATTTTTTTAATCACAGATTTATATTAACATTGCAAAAGCCAGGAATTTCTGTTGATCAAGACTGCATGCTTAAACAGAATAATAAAAGGGAAAAAAAAAAAAAGGCTGTCAACATGCCAGCATACAGCTGGGACAGAATGCTAAAGTTTGCTTCTCTCATTCCACGTCATGATTAGTTTTTGTGTTAGCAACATACAGACAACCTCAACTCTTGACTAGTTTTGATATTTAGATCCAACAACGTGGACTTATCTCCAATCCTGTACTACTGTTTTTCTTGAGGCACTGCCATAACAGTAAGTCTTAAAATGTATTAATCACATTGAAGTCTGTTAGTTCAACAGTAGAAATAAAAAAGTTGGTTCACATTTGACTTAATTAGGACTTACAGCTTGCATTACTAAAAATGATGTGAAACATGCAGGTTTTTTTGCTAGTAGTTTCGGGATGACTACCACGAATGAAGCTACCTTGTTTCAGCAGACAGTATTAGCAATGTTTTCCTGGATATATAGGTGTACAGAAATTGAGACAGGTTTTCTACCCCTAAAGCAAGATTTTTAAACATCTACAAAAATGAAAACTTGAAATGCAGATGAAAGGAACACAAGGTGCCCGCTCAGCTGTCTTCAGGTTAATGAAAAACAAATGAGAGATTTCTGCTCACACTTTTTCATTTCCTCAAGATGAAACAAGCTGTTTGTATGGGATGCACTTCACATCTGGACAGATGCTTTTAAACACATCCACACTACAACAATTACTTCAAGTTTATCTTCCACAGTTTCTAAAGCAGAAATATCATGACATGAAATTAAAATCCACCTAAATTATGATTTCCTCTCATTATATAATAAAACGCTTAGGTACTGAACAAACATTCTTAACAAATGGAAAAAAAACCTTTTTGTTTTAAAGATAAACTAATTGGACTATTGGTTTACCTGTGGTTCCCATCTCAAAGCTTCTTGTCTGAGAACAGGTTTAATGATTACCTTTTATAACCTCTGTACTTAAGCTGCTGTTGCTTCTGCATATTCTGGTTTCTGTGTTGCTCTCTAACTGGCTGGTAAATCTAACGGGAGAAAAGAGAAACACTATACAGAGCTCCCTGGATCCCTGAAGTACACCAAGGAAATACAAATAAGGTAAGTGACACTATGAATTACTAGAAGATGACAACATATTCTAGACAAAAAACTTTAAAGAGAAACAATGGGCACAAAGCTGTAAGAGTTCAGTGACCCAAGCCCTACATTCCTTACATGGGCAGTTTTCCATTATAGCTTGAATCTTAAGTTGGATTATGTTGATTATTAAAATCTTTAAGTCATAAACCAGGTTTCTCTATAACAGAAACATTTCTGAAGACCAACAGTACCGAGATGGATATTCCATCAATTTAAAAGGCTATAAAAGAAGCCAAGTAGTGGATATCAGCTGAATTGTCTGAACACGAAGCATACCTGAATTATTGTCTCTTCAGCTGCCAAACAATCTTCAAGGTTCAGGTTCTAACAACTACAGGTGGAGAGTCTAAGGAGAGAAGATTGACTGAATCAACAGCGGGAATTGGGACTAGTCTATTTTAACCTCCATTTCCATCATTACTTCAGGTTGGATTTTATTCTAATACTGTGTGAAACAAACAAAATTCCCAAGAAAATACTACATTCACAAGTCTAAAATTAATTTTTTTGAAGTCAAATTGTTCACAGTCTAATTCTAAACAGAATATAACGTTCAGTAGAAGACATTCACCCTAAGTCAACACAGAACAGCAACACTTTCTGAAGCAAAGAGCTGCTATTTAGTCACAGGAAATGACACCTGGTCTAACATACTTGCATCTCCAAGAAATCAGGAAAAGGCCTAATTTAACAAAGATCAGGAATTGTCTCTGCAGTAAGAAAAGCAGCTGGTTCTAGGTGAAAGATTAAATCAGCCTGGTCTCCTAGAGGCATTCAAAAGAGAGAGACTACACTGATTTTTTGTCCTTTAATTTATTCAGATATTTCAACAAGTAAATCAAATGGGTGAAGGAAGCTTGAGGAAAAGAAAAGAACAGGACAACAGAACAGAGGATGGACAATCCATTCAAAGTCAGGAACCCCAAGCTATGAACCTAAAAAAAGAGGTAAATGCCAACACCCACTCCTTAATATGTGCATGTGAAGGGCTGGCACGGGGAGGCAGTAAGAATGTATTTGTGACTATGCATTATCACACTGAAGTTGAAACTGCTCTTACTTGCAACAGCGTACTGGTTTCTTCATGATGTGGTTGAATTACATTTTATGAACTCATTAACTATGTACACAGCTCTGATATAAGCACCATTAAAAGAAAGAACATATAATTTTCAAGTCTTTAAATTATTTTTTTTTTAGTATTTTCTACTTCAGAATTGCTCAGCTCAGCATAATGTTATGAACTTCACTAATTCTCCTCAGAGGCTGAATAGGGTTGGTTCAGCTCACTGCTTCTGCAAATTTGTTAGTGTATATGTCCATTAAAAAGCTAATTGCACAGGAAGACAAATAGTAATTTTTCTTCTCCAGAAAGTGATAGATGCTTTTACAGAGAAGATATGCCACTTTTACCTCTGACAAGACTCACAAAGGGAAGTGTAATTTATCTTTCAGTTTAAGCAACCTGGAAAATTATACTCTGCATAGCTTCACTTAGGTGCTAAGATTCTGGACTGGCAAAATACTGATGCTACTAGACTAGCTGTAACTTAAGGAGAATTTAAGATGCCCATGCCCTTGACTTTTAAGGCTGAAGTTTTATTAGATTCATCTAATACGCAGATCACTACAAGGTCTGGAGAACGTGATCTTTTCATCATGTATCGATATTAAGGTAATTTCTGTGCAGAAAATACCTGAAGCAAGGAGAGTAGAGCAATTGCTTAAAGAAGGACAGAATCCCTCCAAGAAGGCACGTCTTAGAAGTTATAAAAATTCAGAATTCAAGTCTTCACCAAAATGTGACAGTTAAGTCAAATACAGATAATTGCTCATTTGTACAAAGTTGATTTTGAGACCCACATAATTCAAAGTACGGTTTATGAAAACAAATATGCAAGCTGGCATGCCACAGGCCACGTAGGTATTTGGAAGAAAAAAAATTCCAGTTTACTAGTTAGTTGAAACCTCAAGTTGAAAGCAACAACAATAAATCACTGATGTCAATTACTATTGTTATATTAAACTGAAAAGTAGTTATTAGAAATTCCTTCACCAAAACGTCTCCTTCTGTTTCAAGGTGGGCCTGATTAGTGGAATCTGTATGATCGTTGGCACAATTATTGGTTCAGGTATCTTTGTTTCTCCAAAATCAGTACTTGCCAATGTTGGAGCAGTGGGTCCTTGTTTAACCATCTGGGCAGTCTGTGGAGTTCTCGCAACACTAGGTAAACGGAGTCCATGCAACAAGTTTGAATTTTTGCTTAAATCATTTAATTTACTACTCTGTGTCTGCATATAATTCATTTCAGAAATTAGGTAATAGCACCTAGATTAACATCAGTAATACTCTGATGACTGCAATAAATGTGTTGTTTATAAACAACAGATTAAGCTATTAAAATCATAAAGAACGTTTTCAGCTTATTTCTTGAAGCAGGATTTAAGTTTTACTCACTTTATTCACTAATTGTAATGAAGAGAACACCTACTTAAGTCACAGGCAAAATACTATGCAAGACCTATCAGCAGCAGCCTGGTATTCCTACTGGTTTTTTTATAGTTGTGTAAGTCTAAGTTTCTCATACAAAATTTAGTACTAAGCACCTCAGAATATTTCAATTAGGAAAAGAAGGAATTAAGTGTTCGTTATGTCAGATACAGAGCATAAAAACCACCATTTCTGAGTAAAATACCAACTACCACAATGAAACTGAAAGTGCCATTGTACTTTAAAGATGAGCTCAGTAGACATTTTTCTTCAAAATTGTGCAACAAGATCTTTTTCCCCATAGGTTTCTAAAAAGTACATCAACTTATTGCAGTTGTCATCTGATGTTAAGCGTTGGCTCTTAATGAAATCAGAACCTTTATACTTGATCTACGAGTCTTAAATGCAACTAACAGTAAATTCTAGATTGTCACTGAAGTTTCAGTGTTTTACCCAAACTCACACACATCCTCACAATTCACAATTAAAAATCTGATGTGCACAGTCAAATGTACACGAACATGAAAGAATTAAGGATACATTACATACATCTACTTCTGCAATTGCACTATCTATCAACAGCCAATAGTTTAAGATAGGTATAAACCAAACAAAAAAAATAACAACTGTATTTCTTGCTGCTCAGGTGCACTTTGTTTTGCTGAACTTGGTACAACGATCACAAAATCAGGAGGAGAATATCCTTACCTTATGGAGGCCTTTGGCCCAATACCAGCATTTCTGTTTTCTTGGGCGAGCCTGCTTGTCATGAAACCCAGTTCTTTCGCTATCGTATGTCTCAGCTTTGCAGAATATGCATCAGCTCCCTTTTATCCAGGTTGTGATCCACCTCAAGTAGTCATCAAGTGCCTTGCAGCAGCTGCCATTGGTAAGATTTTTTTATTATTTTATAAGTGGCAAATTCCATAATTGCAAAGCAAATTCTGCTTATCCTCATCTATTTCAGCACAGTAAGAATTCAGTACATTAATCCTTATGAGGTCAGCAGGAAGTAATGCTACACTAAAAGGAACAGAACTGTGGAACAGTGTTTTATTTTGGACCAATATATTAATTTTTATTCATTATTTTTAAACTACTAATAGCAATGTATTTTAATTTTGGAACAATACGGTAGTAACTGTGGGAAGGACTCACTGACTCAATACGCAAAATAGATGGTTTGCTTCCAGCCTAGGTTTCTTCTTCACCAAGAAAAATACAGCCATAAAACAAACACTTATTTGTAGCAGAAAAGGAAGAAAAAATGTTACCAAAGGTATTTCTGTATTATCATAATGCAATGCAGTTCTATGTACATAATTTTGTTGTTGTTAAAGGTAGATACCCAATTCAGTAACTTTTTCCTTGCTATTTTAAATCAACCATTCACGTTAAAAATTGTGAGTTACATATATAGCCTATGAGGAAAAAGCATTAAAGGGAGGAAGGGAAAAAATGCTCAAACTTACTTTTCTCTCGGCTCTGACAAATTTAATGCAAAACATGTTTTATTTCTTTTAGTGGTAATTACAATAGTGAATTCACTGAGTGTGAAGCTGGGAAGTTATCTCCAGAATTTTCTCACAGCTGCTAAAATGATAGTTGTGGCAATCATTGCCATAAGTGGGATTGTTCTCCTTGCACAAGGTAATCAAACATACATTCACTTCCAACAATTATTTTAGTTTCTGCTGTGATCTTTAAGAATTTCCTACTGACAAAAAATGGCACAAAAATAAGGCTATCTTTCTTCAGTGTTGCTTTCCCAAAGACTCTTCAAAACTACAGTACTTTCTTTAAGAGGAAGTGGGGTAAGAATTTCAATACTGCCAGTAAGTTCATAAAAATTCTATTAATTGATTTTTAACAAGATGTTTCAAAAGACGCAGGAGATGCTGGAGTTTTTCTTCATCTAGTGGCGATTAGCCAAATTACAACACTGTGTCACTAGTATTTGTCTTATTTCCAGGAAAAACCCAAAACTTTCAAGATTCTTTCAAGGACAGTAAAATTTCTATTAGCTCTATTGGTTTGGCATTCTACAATGGACTCTGGGCATATGATGGATGGTAAGGTATCTTTACCGGTGTTAACAGTTACAGTTTAACAGCCTTTAACTCTCTCCTCCATTAGAACTCAAAAGATGTAAGTTAACATCTAAATTTTCATAAATAATCTCATAATGAACTGTGCACAAAAAACAGTATCCTGAATTTAAAAAACCCACAGGTCACTGTTTGTTAGGGAAAAATTTTACAGTAGATCCTGATAAGACTACCGATTTGGTGTAAAGGTGGTTAGATACTGTGGTAATGAGAGAGACATCAAAACAGCTAATTCCATTAGGCTCAGGCAAAAGCTCTACAGGTTACCCCCAAAGTCCATGTTTTATGAAACGTTCAATTAGTACAAGAAAATGTAAATATCAGAAGTTTTAATTCACATGGTTTTACACCTTTTCTTGGAATTATCATAGCAACAATTCCTTCCCTGAAGCTCCCAGTGTATATCTCATCTGTTTTGTTGTTATCTATTGTGCTAATACAAAGAAAATATGTTTGACAATAATCATAAATACGGAAGGTGTTAGGTTTACATTCATGTTTTAAATGAAGCATCCATATTCAGTAACTCAGAAGACTACTTTTCCTCTATTACTTTCATCAGAATAACCTTATTTACCTGAGGAATATAGATAATCTCTATAATATAATCTCTGCTACAGTACAGAAAATATACATTTCACTTCCTGGAACTAACAGGAAAGTGAACTGGCTTGAGGCTCTGCTGATACAAATCTAAGATAAAAAAAATCAAAGTCAAAATAAATAAATAAATAAATCAAATTCAGACAAAATATCAGTCCAGATTTAAATTGATTACTCTTTAAGGTTCTCTTTTCAAGCTTGAGGCTCTCAACTCAAGCATGCACATCTGTATTTCAGATACTTACCTAGACTTTTTTGCGGGGGGAGGATAGGGAAGGCTACTGCCTAAATCCTGAATAATTACTTCAAAAACCATCAGAGACTGAAATTTCAAAAGCTGCCGGGCAAACTATAAGTATGAATTTCCTCTCATGTTTTCAGAAGCAGAAGTGTAAAAGAAAAAATAAAATGTTTTAATCTTGTCTGTGGTCTACTGCAAACATGTACCTGAAACTGTAAACTCCACTTTAAGGTGTTTACAATATAACTTAAAGAGATATTGTTAAAGATCAGTAGACTTGAACTTGTGTCCTTGCAATGGGTACAGCCAAACAGTGCTTTTACTTGGAAAGATTTAGATATTACAAAGGTTGAAGCTCAAAGGAAGCTTCTGGTTATTCCAGGACATTCTACCTAGGAGCTAAGACAATCTAATTCAAAATTATACAGACGCTTCTGAAATTGCAGGATGCATCAAAACTTGAAGGAGGAAAAAGTTAGTTACTTGAGGCTCACAGTTGGATAAGAAACTCATACTTTTTTTTGACCAGCAGTTTTACTTTTTTTTTTTTTTAAACTGGAAAGGCAAACAGTAAGAGGAAGTAACATTTGAATCTAATTAATGTCTTTATTTCCAGGAATCAACTCAATTATATCACAGAAGAACTGAAGAATCCTTACAGGTAAAAAAAAAAAAAAAAAAAAAAAAAAAAAAAAAAATTTTATTGCTATCAATAAAAATAAAACTCAATTTTTATACAAGCAAGCACATATTTTGGCTTGACTTCAAAAGGAATGCTTACTCAAACTTTGAGTACTAACAGACAAAGAGCTATCATATATTCTGGCTTTCATAAACGTGGTTTCTTTTTTTAATCCAGATTTCTGTTGCTCTACAGTAAAGGAACGTAAACATACCTGAAGAGTACCCGGGGAAAAAGAGTCCAGTTTACTGCAGTAACATTGCCAATGACACAGCAATGCTAATGAAGTCTTACTTTTGCATTCTTTAGAAACCTACCACTATCTATAATTATTGGAATCCCCCTGGTTACAGTTTGTTACATTTTGATAAACATTTCATATTTCACCATAATGACTCCAACAGAACTCCTGCAGTCCCAGGCAGTTGCTGTGGTAAGTCTCCTTATTTTGTAAAAAAAGAAAAAAAAAAAAAGCATTTGAAGAAGGCTGTGTGCATTAGAGCTTCTTCTGCAGTAAAAAATAAATAAAAAGCAACACATAAATTTTAGATAGAATTATAGAATTTAGTTGTGAACAGTCAGCCTCACACCTTATTCCCCAACTCCCGTTATCTTCTTAATAAAAAAAAAAATCTACAATGACTAAGTTAAAATGCTTCATCATATCTCAAGAAAAAAAATGCAAGCAAAAGTAATGCAGTCTCTGAGGTAACATTCTGTAAAGGCTACAGCTCAGCAGCTGTTTTTTTCCCCCCATAAGCAATAAGAAGTATAAGGAAAAATAACTGCTACTTTGTCCTTGCCAGTTTTCCAGTAGTTCAAAGAAACAAGTACATGCAAAAGGAGTAGATTAGACCTTATCATTCTGAAGGTCGCAGTCAGCTGTAGGTCACTTCCTCATTAGGTCTAATTTTAACTTAAAATGATTAAGGGTAATCATTTTTTCATTTCTGCAAGACATACTATCGACAAAGTTTCGTAAACATTATTCTTAAGATTTTAGAAATGTATATAAATACATCGGTCCCTCCAGTTCCACTCATTATGTTTTCCAGGGGATCCATCTCCCAAACCACTGATCAGTGCCTTACAGCAATTTTTCATTGTTGGTTTTATGTAAAAACAAAGAGCATCTCATATGCATACAGAAGGCAGTGTAACACAATTAAGAGGTACATAAAACATAAAAATTCTCAATCACATGAAGATCTTATAAAACATAATTTTGATGAATTTAGTTATCTTTGTTTTTCCTCCACCAAGAGGTGCAGTACCTAATCCAAAGTACAATGCTGATAAAGATCACCACCTATGTAAGCTAGCACAGAACTAGCTACGAAGTGATGAGACGAAGAGAATCCCAACTGCTACTGGGCAGTACGAAAGTAACACAGCAAACAGCAGAATGAGTGCTGTGTATGAACATATCTCTAAAAGCAGCTTTGTTGCTCAATGTTGATGAGTACCCTGCTACTGGATAAAGCAACTATACTTTGATAGTAAACTTGAGCAGAAGTAGAACTCTTTATGCTTGACTTAAAAGTTAATCAACTGTTAAAATCCAAGACGCCCCTCCTGTCCAAGTTTTAATTTAAATTTCCTTGCAGCAGACCAATGTATCTACATTAGACCCAATTTATCATGTAGAAACTGTAATGTAACAAGGTGGCAGAAACTCTGCAAACTTTGCACATTTGTCCGTCATGTGTTCACCCATAATAATGCCTCAGAATAATAATGGTAGTGAAGATGTAACTTCTTTCTCTGTAGGTTGTATGTATACAGTGCTCTGCAGCAACCATATCTTTTGTTTTACAGACACCCCCAAACCAAGTGTCTTAAACAGAATTGAATTTCACTGTATTTTTTCCACATCGGTCTCCCAATGTTTCCTACATACGCTGCATCAAAAACACCAGGACAATACCTCTCTTCCTTATAGAGTTTTACATGAATTAATTCAAGTTCTAATCTAGCTAAATGATCTTGAATATATACAATGCACATTTTATTGTTAAAAATACAGTCTATTTTTGAAGTGGCACCAACATTTTAATATTTCAAGTAGTAGTTAAAATAACAAAAGTGATTAATTTTAATCCCATATCCCAGACGTTTGGAGACAGAGTCCTTTATCCAGCCTCCTGGATAATTCCTCTCTTTGTGGCCTTTTCTACAATTGGATCTGCCAATGGGGTATGTTTTACTGCAGGCAGGTAAGCTCCCATTCCAAATATCTTAATTTTCTTTTTATTTCCAAGAGTGAAACAAAATAATGTATTTATATTCAACCAGAATAAATATAGAGAGAAAACAACTGTGAAGTACTTGCAAATGTAGCTGCAGTGTATTTTGCAAAAAGAAGCAATCGCTATACAGATTTGAAAAAACCTCCTCATTTCAAAGTAGGTAGAGCTTTTTTTTTTCCTGGCTGAATTTAAAGCTAATCATTAAGCAAACAAGAAAAGATTAAGAATTAGAATGTGACAGAATTAACAGTCAAAACAAGAACTTGAAAAAGTAGCTGTTCCTTTAGATCTATTGCTCAACATTGCTATTTACTGTTCTCTAAAAAATGAATACTACCTGAACACAATAGGATTGTACAGACTTTGAGAAGGCTGTGAAGGTAGTTCTTTGATATAGGAAAAAAATTTAAACAAATACTCTTTAATAAAAGACACAGTCGCTACATTTTTTTTTCCAAAACAATCCCAGATAAATGAAATGTGAAACTAATGACTAAAAACAGATTTAGTTTCAAGTTCTGTGCATTAATATCAGTTATTTCCACAATTTCAGTTTACTGCAATATTCCCTAAGTACCACTGTATATTAAAGGAAATAGCGATGCACACTAGAGGAAACTCAATTCAGATGCAGCTGCACAATAAAAACAAATCTTAAGATCAATGGCATCGTGCTCTTCCTCTTTCTGGAGGAGTGAACCCACTTGAACTCCACCAGACTAACAAGCTTACCTTTCCTTTTTTTTTTTTTCAGACTTGTTTATGTAGCAGGCCGTGAAGGGCACATGCTAAAGGTGCTCTCTTACATCAGTGTTAAGCGCTTAACACCAGCGCCTGCTATCATATTTTATGTAAGTATACACCCTAAGTACAGAGAAATTATGACAAAAATGCTAGCAAGCACTTTCAAAATTTCCTACCAGCAGTCTTGACACATCTTTGAATCTCTGTGGGATTGGGATCTGTATATGACTACAGATGAGACAAATATTGCTAAGTATTAAGGGGAGAGAAAAAAAAAAAAAAAAAGACTGCAGAAGAAAAGCAACTCTTTAATTTGAGAAGTTCCATTCCACAGATAATTTTCAAATCAAAATGCTATGAATCCATAGTATGAGAGTTAAATTAAAAAAACATTAAAATATTAGCATCAAATCCTTTACTTTACAGGATGCCTGTAGAACACTTCCTGCTGCATTCCCTCCTTTTAAGGATGCATTTACACCTTTCCATTTTAAGATGACTTCTCTACACTTAGTATTTTAAAATAAAGCTAGACATTTTTATACTTTACCTGCTTACATAAAGGTTAAACCAGATAAACTCAATTTTATTGCTCCATCCACTCCCAGTAAATTCACTACCCAAAAAAACATATTTAAGTAATGTCTTCTTCCACATGGACAGTCAACAACAAAATGAATGGGTACATACAATTTAAGTCTTGGCTTAGAACAGAATTTAAGCTTCACACAAGTGGCTGCAATTCACAAGTATTCAAAATATTTAAGCAAAAGCACACAGAAATCAGGCTCTGAATGCTGTAAACAAACACCCATACAGGGACACAAGTGTAGTTCAATCTTTTATAATAGGCTATGCTAACTTTTCTTTTTGTTTTTAGGGGGCTATTACTATTATTTATATTATCCCTGGTGACATTAACACACTCATAAACTATTTTAGTTTTGCGGTCTGGATATTTTACGGTTTAAGTGTATTTGGACTTATTGTTATGAGGTTTAAAAGAAAAGAACTCAAGAGACCAATCAGGGTAAGTTCAGCATTCAGTATGGCTTTTCTTATGTTTCCATAAATAGCATAAACTAATTGTAGAAGTTTGCATACTTACACAACACCCTGAGGCAGATGCCTCTGCCCCACATGAAATTTAGCCCTTCATTTGTAACTCCTTCAAGTTTTGCACCAGGACAAAGCTGAAAGTCTCCAAAGGTGTCCAAGCAATGTTTATTTTCACACACACAGACTACAGTAGAAGTTCCGTTTCAGACTTTCAGGGACGGGAATCTACAGTCAGCAGACACAAAGACAGGTTCAGAGTTCACTCTATTGGAGTAAGGTCACAAATCCATTAAAACACACATGTGAATTACTAGACTGCAATTAGCAATATAAACATATTTTTAAATGACTTCCTCTATCCATATTCTTGCTACTTTAATTGCCAGATCTAGTTCTAGAAATGTTGTAAGGCGATGAAAATCTGCCTCTTGTATGTGCAACTTCTGTAAGAATGGTAAAACAACTCGCTAAGTATTTCTGTGAATATTATTATTATCATTTTTAACTTGCAGATACCTTTGGTCATTCCAGTTATAGTGACATTAATATCCATTTTATTGGTACTGGCACCAATCATCACCGCAGCTGAACTGGCCTATTTGTACTGTGTTTTATTTATACTAAGTGGACTTATATTTTATGTACTTTTCGTTCATTACAAGTTCAAGTGGTCTCAAAAAATATCAGGTAAGCATACCTCCTCAATCGCCATTCAACAGAACATTCTTAAGCTTTACAGTAACTTAAGGTTAAAGTAACTACTCCAACAAAGCTCATTTTATGGTCCACCCCAACTAAATTATATAGTGGAGGGAAGAGAAAGGGAGGCAATTTTCCAGACAGAGAAGTTAGTAAAGCTCACTGCGTGTCACTGAAGAGTGTTTTATCCATTTCTGCAAAAGAAAAGGATGTCCAACCTAAAGCAACAAAGAAACTTAGTTTGCAGCTCTATACATCGCAGTAGTAACGCAAAGAAGCACTTTTTAAATAAGTAGAACTACTTTAGCTGTAACGTTAGCTTTTCAGAAAGTTCCTCCAGTCCATTATTAGAGAGCAGCAAATATTCTTATGCCACACAGCACTTCGCTGTTGGCTCAAGTTATCAGTTTTATTATGCTTACTAAGTACATCAGCATTAAGACCAATATTAATCAGTGCTGTTGAGCAAACTGAAAGCTGCAAGCAGTGTGATCATTTATAAAATGATTTTGCTTAATCTCAAAAGGAACTCTTTAATAATCTCTCAAAATGTGATACGCAGCAATTTCTAAGAGAAAACAGCTGCACAAAGCAGAATTAACAGTTCCATATACAAAAAAAAGTGTTTCCCCATCCTGAGTTACCACCTATTACATAATTATGCAGATAGAAATAGTTCACTCTATAACAAGCAAGTTACCTAGAACACTTTAGCTTGTTTTGATTTCCCACCCCTTAAATTTTAGATATGAAAAGATACACAACAACTTCAAAAAATATATTCAGATTAATACCATTTTTCTTCGTTAAAAATAAGTACTTCTTTTCCTGATAAGGCTTCTAATAATTAATTTCCTTCTCAGAGCCAATCACTATGCACCTTCAGATGCTTTTGGAAGTTGTTCCACCAGAGGAAGTTGCTGAATAAAATATTTTGTGTGAGATGACGTGTTTTTAAGTGCTACATCAGTTGAAGGAGGTTCCATTCAGTTTGGGGCACACTTAAACTTTCTGAATTGCTATGTTCATACTAGTGGGCAGCATTTTTGCAACGCTACTTAGTACGTGAAGTAGATTAAATTTAAGAATAAAAGATTTCTAAGCCAAATTAGTACACAGCAAAGCTTTTTTCATTGTTTGCCAACACGTTAAGCTTGTCTTTCTCTTCTGCGCTAGTGTCACTTAAAATAAGGACTTCTCAATTAAAATGACGGTAAAACTTACCTGTAGCATTTGGTCAGAACCCCTCTCTTCTTCCTGCTGAAAGAACAGATGGGTACAGACAACAGCCGATTTGCAGCAACAGCTACAAAAAGACATACAAAAACAGGAGAGACAAAAGCCAGACTACCTTTAGTTTCTCAGACCAGTGTTTACTGATCACCAAAAAGTCGAAGATTGAGGAAGACATCAATTAAGACTTAATTTCTCAGGAGAGTTTTCTCCTATGCCATCTAAGGAATAGAACACCAAGTAAATGCAACAGAAGCTATCCCTCAGCATGAACATGACTTGACTTAATAGGACTAACTTCACCATTCTAGAAATGCTCCCTTTGGTAGTTGCCAAAGATGAAATTGAAAAAATAGATACCACATCTATATATGTGAGTATGCAGCTTTCAGCTTCTCTGATCAAGAAAGATGGGTTTTTGGTTAATCTCCTTTACTTACTATATACCCTCATAGTAAATAGATAAAGAATTTTCTCAAGTAATTTGTCAATATTTTTAAGTGATTACTTTAAGAAAGACTGTTCAAAATACTGAAAGGTAAGTCCTCAACTTTTAAGTACGCTATTTTAAATAAATAACACAACAATGCTAAACAAATGGCTTGATGAGAGAAGTTCATACTAATGATAACCTAGTGAATTCAACTAAGGAAGCTTTTTCTATCATACAGAAGCTACAAAGAAATTAACAACAATCTTATATTCCTGCATATCTCACTTTGCATTTACCTGCATGGATGAACGACCCCAAAAGTACATATAATGCAATGAGTAACTTGGAGGAGACTTTGTGGTAGTGAAAATATCTCTACATGCAGTCAGGGCAGAACAAACACAAAAAAAAGCTCAAAAATGACCAAGAAAAGCAATGGGTAGCAAAATAAAATTCTCATTCCATTACATATGAAACATATACCAAATACTGTGTTTTGTCCTACTCACACTGCTACTACGGCCTCTCTTAGTTGAGGAAAATATGACTTCAAATGAAAGAACTATAAAGTTTAGAGAAGAATCAAAAATACTTTTTTTTTCTTTTTTTAAATAATGAATGACTCCATCTACTATCATTTTCAAGGCTAAAAAACATACCTGATTGGGGGGTGGAGAGGAAAATGACAACAGAAGCCTTATGTCTTACTTTACAAGGAAGTGGGAAAAGCAAGGTATTTGTTATTATTGCATCTTGAGGGTACAGGACATCAAGACAACAGAGCAGGGATGGCTTCAAAACACAGAAGTATTTAATACTACTGAGCTCCTCAGTGCAGGAGAAACATTAGGAATTGACAGCTCAAGAAACAGCAAGTTCAGAGAGAACCTCATCCTCATGAAAATCCTGATCAGAAATTGCTAGAGGCCAAAATAACATTTCTGGAAATTAATGCTATATTCTTTACATTGTTCTTCATATACTGCCTCTTGGAACCTATTAAGAATGCAGGGCTAAAAGACAGCTGCTGCTTTTACCTGAAGTAGGGTGCCCCACTTTTCAAACAAAGGTTAGATATTATTTACTATGTCGATTAAATAACCATCATATGCTGTATTTAGATATCAGACAAGTCAGACAACATGCACAAAGAAGGAAAACCTCCTGCCTCATCACTATTTCGGTCATTTGACAGTCTCCTCTTCCCATTACAACGCAGTGCAAGACCAAAAATACAGATGCATTAGTTACTAGGTAACTACATTTGAAACTACTGCAGCTTTGCCAGTATCTATCCTGAAGACAGGCAAAGCTTATAAACTAAGCTCAACTGTAGTCAGATTCCCAATGGTATTACAATTTTATAGACTATGTGTTTCTTAAATATTAAGTGCTGCTACCACAACTTATTGACACGCCAGCTTTCCACTCACATCAGAAGTATTGTTAAATATTCAGAAATCTTTGTGATATACAATATACAAATTCTACAAAAATTGTTAGCATATTAAAAAAAAAAAAATAAAAAAAAAATCAGTCCCAAAGATATTACCAAAGGCACGCTGAAGTTTCTCAAATTCCCAAATAGCAAGTAAATTCTTCCTCATTAAAAATGCAACAAAAGTTAGATTCTCAAAATAAATCTGTAAAATTTCTATCCTAAACCATCATATAGTTCCACTGGAGAAACAAGCATGTTTTGAAGACCTACAGATGAAAAGAGATGTAATAATATAACAGCTGTTCAGAATACATGAAACTAGTTCATCACTGTGAGATTTTATTTTATTTTTTTAAATGTGTACAAATGTAACAGTGAAAAACTGTTTACTGAAAGATTACATATAGAAGTGCAAAGCCTTTGGGATAGGCAGACAAGATTCCACAGACAAGACGAGTTTCAGAAGCAACAGGGCATGAAATAAGAAAAATTCGGAAAAAGTGGAAACATGAAATTGAAAATAAACACTGAATATTCTATCATGGCACCAATTCCACTGATGCTGTACAGTAGTTACTATAGTTACCAAACAGAATTGTATTTTATAACAAGTCAAAGTATTTGCAGTCAAAGGAAGATTGCCATCTGAGTTTATTTATGCAGAGCTGACAAACAGGCAGTTACAAAGCTGATGCTGTACGCACATGGAGGCTTGTGGTAGAAACAATCAACCAGTCATCAGAACTTATTAAACCACAAAAAAATTATCTACTGCTACCACAGCAAACTAAGACAGGTAAATTAGAAGCTCTTCAACGTAAATACATGTACATATTTGCACAAAATCATTAAAGCCAAAAGTTCTGAAGTAAAGACACTGGAATACAAATATATGAAGTTATCATGTAGAGTATTTCTACAGATGCTTAGAACCCAAGTAAGGTCTTTGCTTACCATCATCCTCCTAAAATTAAAGACAATTCTGCAATCTATACATTTAGTTCCATCAATTTTGGGAGTGCAACAGATACTACTTTACAATATTAACCTTAACAGAAACAAAAACCAGACATTTCCCAATTACTCATCACTTTCTGCACCACTGTCTTCTGAAAAGTCAACCAGTTCTTCTGTCACTGCAGCAGTGCAATGCAGCTTTTTAGTACCTAGAAGTAATTAACAAAGTATAATACTCATAAAGCAAGACAAACTAAGAGCTTCAAAACGAATATAAGAAGCCCTTCTGGCTACAGACTAGACAAAAACACTACAAGACACTGGACTAAAATGCTTTCTTTCTATGCTACTCTGACAGAAAAAAACCAGTCTGTGGTTTGCTAGTAGAGGTTCTCTCTAGTCGAACAAGAGTTACGTATATGAAATAACTCAGCATTTTAAATAAAATGCAGGTAACAAATCTGGATGCGAATTATTTCATGCACGATAAGAACTTATTTGTTCATTCCTTACCAACTGGAAAAGGGCTTTTGTCTTCATCATCTTCCCAGTATTCAAAGTCAAAAGACACATGAGGATTCTGTTAACAAAAAAAAGTCTGAATTTAAAAACAGATAGCAGGTTGGGAACATTCAGTGATTCTCAAGTTAATTCCCACTTCACCTTGTTCTTTAGTAACTTGCACCATGCTCCTTTTTTCTCTTTTCTGAGGACAATAATAGCCTCTTTATCCTTAATCACACACGCAGACTTTTCTGTAAGTATACACTGATACAGTTCCATATCGGCCAAGTAAAATCTGCCTTCTGAGCAGGCACTATATGATAAAAAGAGGAATTAAAAATATTAAATGCAAACCAACAGCTGAACTTTGTGTTTATTAAACTTAAATTTCTTAAACTTACCTGAAAATTACCTTTTCCTTAGAGAATTCACATTTGTAGTCAGCTATCCTTGCTATTCGAACCTTCACTGTAACAGTCTCTTCATTTTCAAACCATTTTATTTTTGGATAGAAACTACGATAAAGTTTGAGTTAGTCCAAAAATAGAAAGTAAGCTGCCTTAACTACAGCCAAGATTCTCACACCAGGATGCCAATGAACAGCACCTGTATGCATACTAAAACCCTAACAGACTGACTGAACAATGACAGGAAAGCACGTCAGGATGCCAGCCCAGCCTGTTATAACAGTACTGCCATCCCAGTCCTTGGAGCAGAACACCTGTTATAGTTCAAGTCAGGAGACATGCTGCATTCCATAGGAATAAACCATACTGCCTCATGTAAGGACAGTATGATAGTCTAACCTTGAAACTGCAAATAAACATACACTGTTCTATCTACCAAGGAACAGGGATAAGGGATTTATTGAAAGAATTAAAATGGGCCATAATTTCCTGTTGAAGACATTTACATTATTCTGTGTTTTTTCAAAGAATATTAACACAAAGAGAAAGACAAAACCAATTCATCTCATTGAATACCAACATGCAGAGACAAGAGTAGGAGCTACAGGTTAAAGCTCAGATAAGATAGTATTTGGTGTAAACATAATCCAACCAATATCAACCCGTAATACCTATTTACTGCCAAAATAATCTCAGTAAGGATAACTGTCCTGTTTAGCAGTTCACAATAAAAGGAAACATGACTGAATTTTTGTACCATTTCTGCTGATGCAGTGAAGAGTCTTCTGCTTCCTTAGTTTGAGCAACACCATCTACAAATAAGAAATGCAGGAAGATATCCTATACTTACCTATACAAACCAGGTACTTCCAGAACACCCCAGTAACACTATAAAATTAATTTGCTAGCAATCAGGTTACAACCATAAGCACAATGCCAGCATTTATGTCAGATGATTCCAACTTAGAAAGAATTCATCAATTTAATAACTCAAATGAAATTTCAACTAGAAAAAATTACAGGTGATATTAAAAAAAAAAAAAACCAACACATTTTTCAGGTAACAAAGGTCTTTTCAGTCTTCCAAACATAAGATTAATAGATCCCTGAAACAACTAATAGTAATATTACTACCAATCACAGCAGAAAACATGGCATTACTGCCACTTAGCAGGTGGTAAACAAAGCAAAAATAATCTACAATAGACATTCCAGGACCTTGCGATTTTTTCTTCCTCCTCCCCCCCCCCATCAGTCAACCCTCATCTCTCTAAACTGAGATTTCAACTGAAGTCAGATCATTTTCTGTCCTCTTCTATGGCTAACATCAAGCCATGTGCTTTTAGTCCTCTACTGACTGAGTAACAAGTCCCTGAACACCAGATTAAAAGGAAAAGCTATCTTCTACCATCCTGAATCTATATAATAAAACTTAGACTTCTCAGTGAACAATGCTGTAATTCAGCTTGGATATCCCAGCGGATTTTAATTTCCTCCAATGCTTTGGCCTTTGACAGTGAAATGTTCATCCTCTCCTTTTAACTATTTTTAACTACTTTTAAGTTCCAGAGCTTAACAATTCTGAGTATTTCAAGGACAATGAATACCCAAAGTAGTAAAACAGCTATATTAACATGGCTCATTCACACAGCATCTTCAGACTGCTAACTAGACTTACTCTAAAGATTAGCTATGTGGTACTTGTCCTGGGTACTCAGAGAAGTCTGCACTGTTAACTGAAAAGTCTTAACTTGAGAACAAGTCTAAGAAGTTTTCAGAAAGTGATGAGAATGCTTACCACACAGATGACTCCCCATAGTCGCTTTAGAAGAATTACAGTTTTCTGAAGAATTTTCCTTTAGGGACACATCCTGCAGCGCAGACACATTTTCAGGACTAGCTGCATCCTCCTTTATGCTTCTGAATACAGGAAGACATACTTTTAAAATGAAGTGTTTGAAAATGTTAACTATCCAAAGGTTTCCTAACGAGAGTTGGAAACTCTATTTAAATTTTTAATTTTAACATATACGGAAAATAGTGCAGAACTTTTAAAACGCACTTCTATACAAAAACCAACCAAGTTATTGTCTTAATTTTAGCTAAGATTGTTTTCTTCAGCATCTGATACGATGCTGTTTTGGTTCTAGGGCAAAAACGATAACACACCAATGTTTGAAACAGCAATTGTACAGAGCCAAGGCCACCTGCCTCAGAGGGCACAAGGAGCTGAGAGGAAACAGAATTCTGACAGTTGACTTACAGCAGCCATAGGGATATTCCATACTATACGACATCATGCAGAAGGAGTTATGAAGGGGGTCAAGGGGTGAAAGGAGAGTTCATCTCTCACTCTTCTTTTGCTTGGGAAGCTAGCAAGGCATCTGTTAGGGGCTGGCGAGCAATTGCTTGCACATCACTAATCAATATACATCTATAAATACACACACTTAGCATAATTAATCTTTTCTTGATCTTAGTAAATAGCTTCATCTCAATCCATGATTTCTACTTTTTTTTTTTTTTTCCTAAATTCTTTTCCATCCCACTGGGAAGTGGAGGGAAAAACAAGCAAATGACTGTGTAGTGCTTAGCCACCTGCCAGATTAAACCACAACTGTGAATGACTTCATTGTATGCATTTTAAATGAAGAATCTTGGAATCCTTGACAGGTCACAGAAAGATGTGCCCTTCCACACTACATCCTTACTCAGTTAAGAATTTTTTAAACAGCAACGTGTACTGAGTTAAAACATCATGTAACCCCACTCATTAAAGAGTAGTGCCCTAATTAGTTAGATGAGAGCAGATATCACAGACAATATCATCTGTTTAAATAAAAATCATACTCTCCAATGAATAATGTAAATATCCAGTTATTTTCCTAATAACACATTAGCCGAAAATAACTTGGAAATACTCACAAAGGCTCCAAATTCTTTGCATGACTTAACTTCATGTGCTCACACAACTTCTGAAGTTGCAATATATGTTCTGGATTATCAGTTCCCAGACCTGTAGACAAAATCTCGGATCGCACACTGTATTCATTGACATACATCTTCAAATCTGAAAGCCTGGTAACCCGGACCTAGAATTACAAAATGTACTACATAAAAACCACAGCTCAGACTGCATCTCTCCAACTCTAAGCTATTGTTTAGCTAAAAACTTTACACATTTGCCCATTTGTTTCTGATTTTTCAAATGGTGAATAACTTACTAATATTCTCAAAATAACAGCTGGTCTATGTATAAGAATCAACCCAGTAAGTAAATAGAAAAGCTCTAGAAATGATTCCAGAAATTACGACCAAAATATACACCATACAGTTATAATTGCATCTTTAGGTCCCTCAGTTTATGGAGGGGAACAAAAACAAAAGCTAAAAATCAAGAGGAAGAGTTGAGATGCCATACTAGAAAGGAAGTATGGAAGAAAATCACTTGCAAATAATTTTCTCTTTCTGTTCAATTTTTCAGTTCATTGAATGGACAGGAAAACAAAGCATAGCACATGTCAGTGTGCAGAAACAGCCTAGGGTACTCCTGAGCAGAATCAAAACAGAAAAAAATGCATCACGATCCTGACATACAGAGATACCTCATCAACATCCCCTGACCTTAAAAAGATCCTGCAACCTCTGAGCTATGTTTGATAGCAACTCTTCATAGAACTCCCAGCTCTTAGAATTATTTTTGACAGACAACGCATTTGTTTATGCCATTAGGAAAGGCATAAGACACATCTGATTTTTCTAATTTTCTTTGCTTGCTATTACTTTCCAGTCAGTACTTCCAGCACTGATGCTTGCTCCAGTCCAGTAATTCTTAGGGGCCATGGAATTGTTAGAAAAATATGAACATAGCACTGACCTCAACGTGCTACTTTCAGGAAAATTAAAAAGTCAGTTCTGACAGAAAAAATAATTTCATCACATCTGAAAAAGTAATTCCAAAAGATCAAATCTGAAAGTGATCAGCAACTTTGACTGAATAATAAAAATCATAATGCAACTAGTTATAACAATCAATCATTCTCAGGGTGAACAAGTGGCACATTCCCTTTTGTCCCACTCCTCGCTGGTGCAAGAACCAGAAGCGACAGTAAAGGCTTAGAAATATAGTCAGAATAAATTAAGCCTAACATAACAGATCTTAGATACTTGAAAACAATCTCGGAGTATATCCACCTGGACAAGATATCCAGATGGCTTCTTAGTACATCCAGCAATAGAGAGTATACAACCTTCAACAGTCTATTTTGTTCCCAGTCACACACGAATAACACTAATTAAAATCAAAATAGGAACCAACAGAAGGACAGATACAAATGAATACTCTTGTTGTAAAGGAGCACTGTTAGAAACATGCAACTATACATACCATTGGGTCAATCCAAACTGTATTTCCTAAAGTAAGTACTACCTTTGCTTCATGTGGTTTCCTTTCAATTTTCTGATGAATATAACGAGTCACCTAGGAAAAACAAAATCATCTTTGAAATGTATAGCAACATAAATTGGCAGTAATTTCACTTGTAATGAAAGCCTTCTGAGCTAACGACAAGAGCATTCACTAAATAAAAGCAAGATTTTGAGCAGAGTAACGAAATACTAAAACCACACCATGGACTCTGTGTGCATATCGTTTGGTATGCAGAAGGATATGCAAACAAGTCAATTTAGAGGCTGCCCCTCTCCCCACAGATTGGAAAGCAGCAATAACTTGTTCTGGAAGAAGTGATTTAAATCACATATAATAAAACTCCAGAATTTCACTATTTTTCTTAGCCAACAAAATAGTAACTTGAGCTTCTCAGAATCAAGCCCACTATCAGTTATTCATTCGTAACATTAATAAGTAATGAAATGGGTAACTAAATTCACAGTTCATAACTGTTTTCTCATAGAAAATAAACACACAAATTAAAGAACTTCAGGAAAATACTACGACAAAAACCAATGGCTATTACCCTTGGGTTCCACTCAGTGTCATTATCAATGGGTTTAACTCTACAAACTACAAATTCCACAGCCTGAGGTGGCAAATGCTGAAATCTTGCAGGTAAGTGAAGAAGCTGACAGCTCTGAGCTTGACTAGTTCTGCCTTCATCTACGTATTTGATTTTGATGTTAAAATTTCCTTCTTCTTTTGAAAAAGTCTCTACCACCTGGACCCTTCACACAGTGGAAGAAGACAACAATTAATATTCATGCAATCCGTTAAGTATTCATCTGCTTTCCACAAAAAGTAGAAAACTCACAGTCAAACATTGAACTGGTTCTGGGGATACGTATTTGGATTTTCCACTGGGCAAATCACACTTCTTTTTAAAATTTGTTTTAAAGACTGATTTGTATTGCAGTCATTTCCTGCTGTTTTCGGAACAGGGTGTGGAGGCAGGGTTTTTTTTTTTTTTTTTTTTTTTAAATCAAACATTGAACATTTTTAATATATTAAAAAAGCATACATGAATAAATAAAAAACACCATTACCTGTGAAAGACTGTTTCCTCACAGAATCCATACAAAGCTAATTTTTCTACCTTTTGAGCAGCAACTCTATTACTAGTCTCCTTAAAATACTCATTGATTTCTTCAGCAAGAATCGTATATTGGTCCTTCTGTTTATCTACAATACGACCAAAGTAGTTTGTTGCATTTACAACGTGGAGAGGAAGCACCTGAAAGCAAAACATAAATTGGGGGGTAGGGAAAGAAGAGTGATTATTTCTGAAAAATGAGATGCGTGATATAGACGTACCGGAACAAACATAACATAAACCCTCTTCACACTGAAAGCTAGGATAAAAACCTCATCATTAACACTAGTAAATCAGACACCAAGCCTGAATAACCTGCAAAACAATTTCAGTTCAAACTAAGGATAAAGAAAAAATCTGGCATACTTGATTCTGCAACCCCTTCAACAGACAGACCAAAAAAGCTACACAAGAGAAAATATTCCAGAAATACAATGTACATACTGCAATAGTATTAATATATTTTGAAGGAAAAAAAAAGTCTTATGCTGAAGCAGCTACATAAGACCTGCCTTCTTAGTACTCAAGACAAAGAAAAATTAAAACAACTCACTGTCACATATCCAGATGTTTGTATAGTTTTAGATGTCATATTCTGGAGCATGTCTATTTGTGAATTAATTTGATGACGATCTGGACATACTGTTCTATTCCTACATTAAAAAAAACCATGAGTAAAATCTGATCTGATGTACCCAACAGGATAATTCATGGAGGAAGTAGATTAAGCCATTATTCAGGGCACTTTTATATTTATTTCTTTATATTCAGGGCACTTTATATTATTATTTATATATTATTATATATTATTAAGGCATTATTCAGGCATAAGCTTCAGGATAATACATTACGTACTCACTTGCAAGTCCCAAACATTTTAAGATAGGTGCACAACGGCCTTGCAAATTTCTTCTTTTCTTCAGCTTCTAGCACTCCAGCCAATCCTGGTGGAATGTCAGCTTCAGCACGCTCCAAATAGCGCAGGATACCAACAGTGTGGCACTCACTGTTTTCTGTTAGCATTATGACTGACCTTGCCTGTCGATGGTCCTGATCAGATGAATCCAAAAATACACATTTGTTCAGCATTTATTTATCCACTACTAACTCACCATATGTTAATATTAATTTGCCGGAGATGCACTCAAACCTTTATCATATTATGGAAGTTGTCAGACATGCTGTGTAGACGCTGACCGAAGATTGTTGGAGAAGAAGGAAAACTGAAATGTATCACACAAGACGCATCTGTAATCTCCAAGAACTGCATGCAGTCATCTGTTAGAACTGAACACATGATTTATACATAAGGTAACCGACATACTTGTGATGTAATGCTTTACACACCTCATTTGCAATGGCTGCTTCCTCCTCCTCATCCACTGACTTAATGGTAAGGTCTTTTCCCTATATAGATTACTATGATACTACTTTTTTCAGTTAATATTTTTCAAGTATACAGAACACAGTATTACATCACCTCTAGTTCAATTCAGCACCTTGTAACAGTATAAATGAAGAAATACCATAGGCCACAGACAGATATTTCACTGGAGTAGGATTGAAAACATTTCCAGTAACATAGAAATGCGAACATCTTTGTATAAACCTATCAATCAGACACAATTAAGTCCATCTTCTTGCTCTGATGTATAAAAGGGAGAAAATTATGTTTAAAGACCAGGTGAGAGTCTCTGCAATTGCAAGCAACTCAAAAAGTAAAAGCTCCACCAGAACATAAGGGAAATAATTATGCTATGACTTGAGAGGTTCCAAATTTCAAACTGAAAAAATCCTCTGCATTAGCAGACAATCATGAAACCAGGAAAGTTCTCATAAGGAGAAAAAAATATTAGAATAGACATAGCACTAACAAATAAAGAGACAACTGAAAGTAATTTGGACAGAATTGACCTGGCAAAGTGAAGAGAACCTAATAAAATATAATATAATAATATAATGTAATATAATTTAATGTAGGACATCAAGTCACCATGAAGAAATAAACAGACAACCAGAAAACAATAAAGTACCCACCTAATACAACATGACTGCGACTGCTATAGCTTCTTGTCCAATGCTCCAAGAAATCCTTGAAATTAAACTCCATTTCCTTATGTATTTTGAAGACAGATATTGAGTCACTCTTCAGTGCCTGATGACAAAATAAAAATGGCATGTTCTTCCAATGCAGTGATAACTGCTCTAAGAAACTCTTAGTAATTTACCTTAGTATCAAGCATACCCTTGCTAACATAAAGAACTGAAAGCAAGGAGGAAAAATAGTGAAGTTTTTAGGTTGTTCATATGAAAAATACTGAAGATGAAGTTAATCATCTGCTGCACAAAGCAAAAAGTATTAAAGCTGGCCACCACATGGAACTGAATACTTGCACTCTTTTGTATGTCATTTAAGATGTGCAAAGCTGGAATATACAGCGATTACTAAAAACTCCCTCTAAAAGCACAAACATCATCTGTAGCATCGACAAATACCTTCTTTTCCTTAAGTAGTGCCATCTGTGAAGAGTGAAATTTAACCCTCAGACATTCAAATAAAACATATACATAAATTCAGGAACTTTGTTGTTACCTGATATACTATTTCTACTTCATCTATGGAATTAGTGAAAACCAGCACCTTCTGAAGATTATTAGGAGTAAAATCCATTATTTTGAGTAACACAGCAGTTCTCTCACTGCTCACACAATGCTGCACAACCTAGAAATTGATATAAAATAGATGGCTGCTAATTAATATAATCTATACACATCTTACCACGTAACATGTAGTCCTTTTAACGAGTACTGTGCATCCGTACATACATCATGATAGAAGAGGTAAATGGTTGCTCTAAAGTTTACAGAAAATACAGTTCTCACAGAGATAAACTTAGACAGCTTCCAGAAGAATATTTTCACAAAATTAAAATCTTAATTCTTAAACATTTGATAAAAACGTTCAATTAAAATTACAGCTCTAATTTCTCAGCTCCGATTTCTCAATCATTCAATGTTAAATGATTTCTTCAATTGAACTTTGACATTTTCAAGTACCACTGAAAAAAAATTAATTTTTTAAACTAATGCTTAAAAGCATGCTGCACTCCCTGAAACACTTCTATTACATAAAGCACGAAAGTGCTCACATTTTCATTTCTGCTCAACCATTTATTAGACTTCTCACAGGAAGGGATGTCCCTTCTTTTGGACTTCAATATCTAATGTTGCAAGTTTCTTCAAGTTTCCAATTCTTAATCATTTTTAGGTACAGTAAAATTCAGGCTGCACATAAAAATAATAATATAAAAGGTTTTAAGGGCTCCACTGGGTTTCCCAGCAATTAAGAAACATCTAAGAGCTCTTAATATCTTCTTGACTTAAGATTTAGAAAAGTAAGTTCTTCACTGCCTGGCATGCCACAGTGAAATTGATTTTTAGAAGTTGTATTTTAGGAAGACTTGCCTTGTAGTTCTGCCACTCACAATCAACAGGTGCAAGAACTTTCCAATTTTTGGTTTTTTGGTCACAAAATATGATTTGCAAACGCTTACATAAAATTCAGACTTATTTGCATTACAGTGGATAGTTGAGGGAACATCTTCACCTCAGTCCTAGGAAAACAGTTAAATCACATTCACCTACTGCAGAGATTATTTTGCGTGTTTTTTAAGAATCACCTCAGTTTATATGTGGGAGGCACACCTGAGCAACCTGAACTGCAATTCCAGCACTATCCAATCAAAGCAAACAAAAACCCCTTGATCATTATAAACAATTGATTGTTTGGTCATTATAAACAACAGAATGGCTCAGTTAACAAATAATTACATCAGCTCCAAGCTTTTACCTGTTGCACATTTCCATAAATGGAAGCTTCTTCCAAAGCTGTTATCACAATGTAAGGATCATTCATGAACTCCTTTATTAAGATTCCTATATGCTTATTCCATTGAGTTCCAACAGCAATAATTTGATGTGGTGAGTATTTCCATTCCTCAGTAACGAGATTTTTCTTGTAGTAACCTAGTATAACAGAAACCTATAAAACAAAAAATGGTTTTACAATCTTATCTAATTCCAATGAGTTTGTAAAAGCAGAGAATACTCCGCTCTTCCTGTCACAAACTAAACTACATCCACCAAAAACCTCCACACCACCTCCAAGACTCAAGTTTCACAACCCAAAACAAAGTTTGTGGTTTCTGTGCATTCACCCTGTTATTTTAACACCTTCTGAAGTCAGCAGAAAGTGAGAAAAGAATGCGAAGCAATTGTGCTCACACGTATACAAACCTACACCCTCTCGCAAATTGATGGCACTAACTGATCACAGATAACACTGCTAAGAACCAAAGAAGCTAAATCCTTTACAAAAAATCTACTAGGAAAAAAAAAAGAATATTCCAGTGTTGCAAGTCAACAGGACCTTGATAAAAGTAAAAGACACCTTAAGATAAAAAGGTTATTCAAAGGCTGGTAAGATGCATATGCAACCTAGTTAGCTGGGAACTTAATGCTATTCCTCTTCTAAGGCCCTGTTAATGTTGGGACCAGCTTCTCCTTGACAACAGTGACAACAAAGCCCAAGAGAAGTCTTTCCTATATAGTATGTAGTCATTCACTTCTGCCTTTCATTTTACAAGAACTAAGGATCTTACCAACAGCTTACAACTATAGCTGTTCATAAAATCTGATAAGAATGTCATTAACTGATAAGAGGGAAAAGAAAGTTCCTTAGAGACAGAGGATGCATTTATAAGCACGTCTTAAAAGGAGATTAAGGACTCCTACACAGAAGGTACTGCTAACAAAATGGGAACAATCCAAATGTCTGGGAGACCACTCTCAGCAAATGAAGAAAGCATGATGGTGCAGTGACATCAAACAAGACTACAGCTTTCCAAATAATAATGATAAAAACCCAACCAGACAAAAAAAGTACAAAAACTAAGTTAGATTAATAGAAGTTAGATTAATAGATGTAATGCTACAGTGCAATGCAAAGCACAGCAATGATAGCAGGGCAGCAAACCCTAAGCTGCAGCAAGGGAGGATAAGCCCAAATGCAGCAGCCACAAACACAGAAACAAAGGAAAAACTATGTTACCCTTGGAAGGCTTCAGGTATGCAGGGATGTCTAGAGAGATACCTTCACATCCTCTGCCAACCCTTAAATGAGGGCTGGGAAGGGGTGCATCCTAGCTCCACCTTTTCTGGTCACTCAGGTGCACACACTGACCTCCCCTGAGCTGCCCCTGCCTTCCCACCAGGTGCTCAATCACTGCTTCAAGCCATGACTTAGCATTTCTGCTACAACAGACTGTAAGACTATTAAAATACTTCTCCAGTGTTACAATCTACCAGAAATACATTGCATGGGAACTGCTGAATCACGGCCTGAACCTCTGATTGACCACCTGAGGCAAGCAATGAGTCAGCCACAGGAGCACAGGTGAAGGCAATTCAGCTGTGCCACCAGAAGGGGTGGAGCCTGGCTGCATCTCTCTTAGATCCATTTAAGAGCTGACTGCCAGTGGAGAAGATCTCTTCTGGAGATCCTCTCTGCTGGAGTTTCACAAGCGACCCCGGATATGGGTAAGCATCCTATCTTTTCTGCTTTGGTGTAAGAGCTATGGAGGCAAGCTCTCTAGTATGCCTCATAACTGTAACATCTGTACATTCATTGATTGTACATACATATACAATGATTTCTAATTCCTTTGTCTTTTCTCAACTCTACCACAGGGTTTGAAGAAAGCTGGTACCTGTACTACAATCCACTGTCTTCAAAATTGCTAGGGGCATTAGAACTGAAAGGCATTTTACCATCAGAACCCATTTACCTGTTCAGCAGCTTCAGAGAATAGTACCTCAATTTCATCCAAAATAAGATGGCAAAGTCCAGAAAACAAGGAAAGGTGATATTTATACAATCTCAGGAGACTGTATGGTGTAGTCACAATTATTTCACCTACATGTTAGAGGAAAAAAAGCGATTAGTTTTGATTTGTAACCTCAAAGAATACAAGTAAAAACACTGAAGAACACAAGACCACTAAACCATTTCTTGAGGTACCCTTCTCTAACCTTTATGATTCTACCCATATTCCAGGAGAATAAGAATGAAAAGCTTCTGTAACAGATCAGTTAAGATATCTACTCTTAGATGTCAAACCTGAACTGATATACAGAAAATCTGCTCCTTAAAACTGAATACCAGGAAGCTACAGGATTTTAGAAAACGCGAGAAGCCTGAATGTAACAAGATAATGAAACAGGATAGCACTTCATTTTCCAATAAGCCTTCATTAAAAGAAAACTTCAGAAGCAGACGTGCAGAATTTAAACATTTAACTGCTTGCAAAAGCAGCCCCCCCATTAGAAAAAAAAAGTTAAAAAAAAAAAAAAGGAATCAAACACATATTGTAGCTTAAACACACAATCCTGATATGTGCAAACATATGAACAGGTATTATAAGACATCTTAATTCATCTACCAGGCACATAAACTTGAATAAAGGCTATAAAAACAGATGCTCAGGTATCAACAAAATGCTATTACAAATTTAGTTTCAAATCAACGAAGTCTGTGATCAATCCTAATATGGCATAATCTTCATGAAATCCTAACCTGGTGAAAAAATAATTATCATGGAGTTCATTAAAAAAAGACATGGAGGTAGTAAAACAGCCTTAATACAATTTACTGTTAAATAATAGTACTGAATTTCAGACATATCACTATGGAGTTACAGCAGTAAACAGCAGTAAAGAAACAGTACACTATTACAAATGAGTAACTTAATTACTTCTTTCACAATTTCCTGACATTAATACAGCCCGCATTGTTTTCAAGCATCATGAAGAAAATAAAAAAATATTCTTACATCCTTGGATTTTCACTGTTTCAGCTTCTTCTCTTTTCTTCCCAAGTATTATCAACATCGGACAACTCAGTCTGGAGCATCTGCTGTATTTTTTCAGTAACTCAAAAACAAGCTGTGCCTTTCTCCAACCAGGACATAAAATAAGCACCAGTGGCTACATATGTATACACACAATTTACATTGTATTACTTACAATTCTCAGCTTTTATCTAAAACTATCACAACATTTATAGCAAGGAAAGTCTGAAAAACATACCTTCAAGCATTTCCAAAACAGAACTTGTAGTATTGCATCATCCAATAAAAGCAGATGTTACAGATCCAAGGAATCATATACCAGGTTACCCTGAGACAAGGACTATGCAGTAACTAGCATAAAAGTCTAAAAATTTAATAGCAGTATCATCTGATCTTAGTTTGCACTACATCATCTCCACGGAAGACCTTTACAACTTCAATAGTTCTATTTTTCTGAGATCTAATACAGAACAATATCCAGTATTTCAAACAGCTAACCAATACAAATTCAGTGAAAACAGGCTAACCCTATAAAAATAAAGGCTAGGAATCAAAGTGATGTAACAATAATCATTTATTAAGTATTACCTGCTTTGTCTTTGACTGTTGTATTCACCAAGTCCAACTATGTAAGCTTTTATGCAGAAGACTTATATAAACTGGCAAACTTCATGAAGATCACATTAGATAAGTACATTCTGGATACCCACTACTTTTTTTTTTTTGCATTATTATACTACAGAAAATCTGATAGTACTTTAATATATACATACTCCACTTCTTTTTGGCAAGGCTTTGTAGCAGTTTTCCATTTGCAAGAAAGCAAGAACTGGTGGAATATATAAGAAAGGGTCATTTCCTTGATAGGAGATGGTAAGTACGTCACATCCACGAGCTATTGCTGGCCAAGAGTAAGATTCTGCGAAGTTAGGGCCTAAAAACTTATCCTGAGCAAGTTCCTAAAGAAGGAGACATTAAGAGTTCCATGTGAAAACAGTACATTAATTTACAAAACCAGACAGAACATGGAGTGCATTTAAGAGCTTCCTGATCCATTTCACAATAAATATCCTTAACACAGAATACAAAAAAAAAAAAAAAAAAAGAATTAAATTATTACATTAAAATGACATGACTAATGGTTAATATGCCAGCAGAAACCTACACGAGGCTTACAGGTGTCTGTCAGCATCTCTTTAAAACTTCATTTCTTTCATCACATGAAAAACATCTGAAGACACCCCTCAGTCAAAATAAAGTATTATTATAGTAGCATATTCAGTTTACAAAGTGAGAACACCACACATTTGTTAGGAGAAATGCAGCATAAAATCAGATATTGGTGTTACCTTTTTCAGATTATCGTGAAGTGGTGCTTTTTCCAAAATTGAAGTTGGCTCAATTTTGTTGCTAAGAAAGACAAAGCTTCGTTCTTCTCTAAGGTTCTGAGATGTCTGGAATCACATGAGTAGAAGACAGTACTGAAGGCAATACATAACATAACATCAAGTAGCTGTAAAAGACAGTTCAGCTGGCCATTCACAGAATGTTACAGAAGCAGAGCAGGATAATCATCTACTGCTAACAATATTATTTCCTTTCCCTCTCCCCCCCAAAATTCTTAATTAGGTATTTCACTTTAAGTTCTGTAGTGGTTGTCATCCTGCAATACTCAGCAAAACTTAAAAAGAGTTTCCTGTGAAACTCATTTTTCCCTCCAAGCTGGTAAGAGAGCCAGTTGCATTGCTATCAGCAAGTAAATTTCTCTTTAAATCACCTAGCATAAAATGACAAAAAGACATCATATTCACTCTTTGAAAAGCAGAAAGAGGATCCATTACCAGTCATTATTTGCCTAGAATTATGGATTCATACTCCTTTCCTCTCACTGATATTTTAACTACCTTCGACTATGCCAGTAACCACCTCAGCACTCATGGGCTGACCTCTTTAAAATAGCTCAGAAAACAACAGCAAGTAAAAAAAAAGAAAAAGCAAGAAAGTAGATTAGACATAAGAAGTACTAAAGAACAAATAAGAATAACTCCAGGGAATGTATGCCATGCTATAGCATAATGACTACTTTGTTTTCAGGACAGAACTAAAGCTCACCTTCTTTCATTTTCAGAAAACTGGAAGTCCTACTGTAGACAGCTTCACCTTCATAAAACCACAGCAAAGGAGAGTAAAAAGAAGGCAGAAACTTTTCAAGGCCTACAGATTTTGTTAGTTTTTTGTTTTGTTTTAAATGTTCCTCCACGTAAAGAAAGAATATTCTCCTTCAACTATACGAAGAATTAGCATGGTCTCACAGACTTAAGTTATGCAGAAGAACTGGACAGGTGACTACAGCATTCCTTATCTGTCTGGTGTACATTTAAATTGTCAAAGGTGAATTTGATTATTACAAAACAACACTTACAGATTCATTATTTTCATTGAGATCCATGTTAGATCTTTTGTATGTCTTTTCAAGAGAGGAACTAGAAGCAGTATGGCCTAGGAAGAAGAAATTTTCAAGTTATCTCAACACACGAAAAACCGCTATTATTATTTACAGCCGCGGTTACCAGTGGTTTTGTTTCATTCCTGTATCATTTGCTAATAGTAAAAAAAAAAATAAAAACCTCCATCAGGATGGAAAATTGCATACCTTCTAATGGACTTGAATCACTACAAGTGGCACAACTCGTAAATCCTACAGTTTTACAACTACTTCTGTTTAAAATAAACCCATTCAAATGCAAAAACAAAAGTAATGCATCAAACAACTAATTTCAATAATATCTAATGCTATTAAGCACATTAACAAACACCAATACAACTCACAGTTTTTGTCTTATGCACTACAAAAAAAAAGAACAGCTCAAAGTATTCCTGCATCTGGTGATTTGATGACTGTGAAGTCAAACACCTGTCATTAACAACACTGTTTGATTCGATCACTGGATTCAAACTGAGACAGCAGGCTCAGGTTCAGTATGGCCAATCAGAGATATACAACATACTGCATGTTTCTGACATAGTGTGCCCACCTGCTTCAAGTTTCATTGGTACCTCCTCTTGCAACCACACTAGCCTGAAAGCAAGTGCTGGATTAACAATTTCTACTGGAGGAGAATCAACATTTAAAGATGTCTGGTTATATTGTTCTTTCGTTGGACTTTGAACACTCTCTTCAGCTTCCTCAAAATGAGCAAACTTCTTTAAGACAAGATCATCATTAATGCATACCTAAAAAAGAAAAGATGATCTTTGACCAGTACCGATATCACATACTTAAGAGTATATTTCAAGCTTCAAACAGTAGTAACACTTAAGCAGTATCAGTGCTTTTTGAATAATGTTAAATCCAGAATAGGAAGCCATATCTTCCAGTACCTTCTCAAAATAGATTTTAATTAGCTGTAAATTTCATGCTTCTCCAGAAAATTTTGTATTCCAATCATCTTTTCTGTCAACCCTAAACATTCAAAACTACTAAGAAGAAAAGCAGGTTATTATTTTGATTCAGAGGGAATCAAAGTGTGGCAGACAAAACGTATTACTATACCAAAACTCCAGAACTCTACTGGCTCAGAGATCAGTGACTGTATTAACAATTATGACTCTGAACCGATGGAAGGTCTCAGACTTCACACATAACTGAAAAGTTATGGTCTATGGCAAAGACCACAGCTCTAGGGCCGAAAGTTGGCAGAACACTCCAAAAAGATGCAAATGAGTTGTTTCATAACTACAGTATGGCTGCATAAGCTTGACAGTAGCCACAGTAAAGCATTAGCAGAAGTTTCACGTTTTGGCAACTGGAGCTAGTTTTTCCCCAAGATTTGAGGATGAAGTCTTAAGCAAAAGCAATCATGAACTGATATTTAAAGATTTTTCAATTAGTCAATTGCAAAATACTATTTAAAAATACCAGAAAGGCAAAGAAGTGCACTAAATAATTCACTTAGCTGTCCATTTCAATTACCTATTTGCGTATTTTTATTTTTGAAGTTACATCTCACCATGGGTGCACAGTGATTAGGCACAAATAACTTTTAATACTTCTTGAAGAATATCAAAGACATTATTCCAGCTCGTTTTAAGCAAAGAAAATATTCCAATGGTTTAAAACAGGCACCAGATTCTGAAATATATGCAGTTTTACTACATAGTTCAGTGTTATAACCTCCAAAAACAGCTATACATTACAGCTGGAAGAAATCCAGTAGAACACAAAAACAAACAAACATACACAAACATAGAAAATAAAATAGTACACAAAGCCACACCCAGAATTGCAGGTCATCCAAAGTTACCTCCACTAATTCTATTCCAAAATGAAAGTGCTCTGGTTTTAACACTATCAGCATCCACATATTTTTTAAAAGTCTCTTCCTAATACAGATACCCTTACATTTGCTTCTTTTCTAAAAAATAAAAGATTGGAATAATAATTAAGAGAGTAACTTACTCTCTTACTTCAATTTTTAATGACAGAAATATCTTTAATAAGTAACACAGCACTTACTATATCTGACAAAAGACAAAACTCATTATTAATGCTTTTCAGTCTTAAAAATTGCAGAATTATGATTTTTACTGTAAAGCGTACCAACGGGTTTGTAGACATCGAAGTATCCTACCTTTTCATCTTCTATTGTCACATAAAGAATAACATGAAATGTATCATCTTCCACAGAGCATAACTTCGCTTTGATTTGTGTAGTTGCTAAAAAATAGCAATAAACAAGAAGTCCAGTATTTTTCAAGCACACAGAAATAGAAAGAACGATGAGATGAGTGTGATCTATTACTTTCAAGAGAAACTAGTACAAATGTTTTGATTTTTTAAAGGAACAGCAATTTTGCAATACAGGCAAAAAAACCTTAACATTAGAAAAGCATTGCTCTCAGTGTCTGAGGGAAGACAGAACTGCAACAGACCAGTGACTGGTCCACAGACACCAGTCACAGTCATACACCAGAAGTGTTCACATTCTACCCTCAGACGAATAACGCAGAGTACAAATGCATACTTTCCTACTTCGAGACTTTTTCTGAAAGAAGGTATATTTGCACGTTTGCAAAGTTTGGTTAGGATATTAATTAAAAAAACCCTAACAAATAAATGATGTCTGTTATAAAATTCTTAAGTATTTCTCCTGCACACACTACTGATGTACCAGCAATAATAATTAAAAAGAGCATAATATTGCTTACCACAGTCTGGGAATGTTTGTGGAATCAAATTAATGTTGCTGGTGCTGCCCACTACCCTCTGCATAGCAATATTTGACACTTAGATGTGCAAACACACAACTTAAATAATGAAAAGTGCCACGTTCCCACTACGGTGTGAAGTTATTAGTCTTAACAGTCCTTACTGTTATTATGAACTCAGATACTTCTTCCCAAATATCATTTTGTATAGAGTACACTGTACTTGCAAGGAAGCAGGTAAGAAGCCTTTCAGTAGAAGCACATAAGATCAGACAAACTCAGCAAAGAACTGTTTTGAAAAATCAAAAGCTCTCTCATACCAAAACAGCACACTTGATATGAAGAAGTCTGGATGAGCTACTGAAACACCACACACGATTAAGGACACAAACTGAGCAGAGAGCAAACCATTCTAGCTTACTTAGAAACTATGCCGAGCACAATCCATTTAATAATGTAACTATAATCAAGATAATCTCTTCTGAGCTGGTGTTTTATATTCTTGTCACACAACTAGCAAAAACAGCTTTAAGGCTGATTCAAAGAATCATGCTGAATACAAAGAAAGGTACCACTGTTTAAAAACAGTTGTTATACGAGCGCTACCTTATTCAACCCATCCAAAAAACCCACAGAAAGACACAACTTAAGACACTTGCCACATTTTACACAGAATGGAAACCCACAGCACTCAAGACGCACGACTACATGCAATCTTGACTAAGTCAACTCACACAGACAAAAACAACCACACAACTCATTTCTATTAAGAATTTAGTGAAAATTAAGAATGAATCCATATTCAAGTACTATGTTTCTCTGGCAACTTATTTTTCCCCAAAACAGAAGTGCCAATTTTTACAAGACTTTTACCTTCCAGAAGACTTTGAAAATACCGCGTAGCAGCATTATCCCATCTTTTGGCTGGTCTAGGAAAAGAAACACAACCAGTTATCCCACATTCACACCATCACAAATTCAAATGGTAATCTGAATAGTGAGGCACGTATCCATCGAGTCCTGCTAAGTCTCAAAACCTGCATCTAACAAAAACATAAGCAGAAACTTAATACTCTGAATATAACTCAGGTTTTGATTTATCAATTCATTCCTAGAACAAACTACTTGAAAATTATTGGATATTGCTCTGCCAATATATGATGGATACATCCAACACAGAACAAACTAGTAAGAATAAAGTAGTATAATAAGAAGCAAAAGCAAGAATCCACTTATAGAACACATCAATTGCTTGAAATTAGTATTGAACAATTTTACAATGAGCAACTTATAAACTCTGAAATTCTAAAAATTTGAAGTACTGCAACAAAAACTTAAATTGTCATTGCCACCTTCTGCAAAGATAAAATATACAGATTCTAACAAAAAACAAATATACTCTGGTTCCCTCTACTCATCTACTAACCTCTCAATAATTCACAAAAATAGCCCACTCAAGATGCTATTCCTATCCAAACTAAGTTACTATTTTTTCTGACGGAGTATGCAAGTAAAAGATTTTTAATTTCCAAGTGTTTAAAAAACCACCTGTTGGACTACATCTAGTTTTGAACATCCTTTAATAACAGAAAACAGTAGTTTCCTTGCTATGAAGTCATACTCCGACCCCACAATATAATCACATCTGAAAATCTTCGACAATGACATTCTGTAACTTAAAATAAGAACATTCAAATGTTTCCCTTTACCAGCAGACTCTAAAGAAAACCTTTTCTCCAGTCCTCCAGAGCTGATACAAAGATGACAAATACAACAGGAGACCAAACCATTTCAAGAAGAGAGAGAAAAACAAAGCTATCTAAAAACATTATTAGAATTTCCATTCTGGCAGAATGTGTAATAAGCACAAACAAGACAGTCAGTAGTGAGATGAGCACCCCAAGGAAGAACACAGAAGGATAACTGGCAGAGAAGCTCGTGCTAGCAACCAAGTAACACAGCTCTAGGATGGTAAACAAAAAAACAAGAACTGCCAAATGCTCATCAAAATATTAAAAGATTCAAATAGATGAGAAAACAAACCCCAAATGATTTGGGAAGGAATTTTTTTTTTTATTTTCTTTTTAAAAAAAAAAAAAAAAAAAAAAAAAAAGATGTTTCATTCTCAAATGAAATTTTACGTCTGAGAAACGCGTGACAAGAATACAATTACAGAACCCTACTTACACTATTTTTGCTATATCTTCACAGAGGTTGACATGCAAGGTCACAGGCTTTGTGCGATACAATCCACATTTTTTTGCTCTAAATGGGATTTGCATAAATTCTTCCACTGCAACTCGAACACTTAAAAACAAAAAACAGAAATAATCTCATTCTACAGATTACATTCTGCAGAAGTCACTGGCATTTCAAATACATCCTTTCATTATCCTACGTGACAACACAGTTCTTCTAGATGTTTGGCTCCCACCGTGAAACTCTGCACTCCCTATTTAGCAGAGAAAGTTCAATTTAAAGTCTTTTCATGATACTATATGTATGTTTTCTGGCACTGCATAAACCATTTGACAATTCTTACTCTTCAGTAAAAAAAAAATAATACATGATTAAAAGCAAGGATAAAATTAATATACTTATTTGCGTTTGTACTCCTTACTCTTAGAAAAAAAGGTATTATTTATATATTGGTCCAGACTCTAGTGAAGGCAACACAATTATCCCTTACACATGACTTGGTGGGAGACCAAATAACAAGAAACCAGTAAGTAACCAGAGTAATCAGCAAGACATCATCTAGAGCAATCTTGTAAGACCCATATGTTATTACTCTTCTTCTAATTTGTTTTACACTGAAGCAGTATATTATGCATTTAATTCTATGAGAACACATTTTAAACTTATGGCACAGTCAAGTTGCTTTCTGATACAGAAACATTCAATTCAAAACTATCTTTAAGTTAAGATTATAAAATATTTATCTCTTCAAACAAATAAGTTTTCTTAAAAAACATCCAACAAGAGCATTTACCAGGTATCTCGTTAAGTAAGTAAATATTAAATATAGCTGAGACATGGAAGAGATTTTTAAGATACGTTTTAAGATTTTAGAAACAGTGGGTTACATGGTGTTTGTTTGTTTTTCAAATAAATCCCTTAGTAACAGAGGAAAGTACATTTCAGCAATGCTAACTGGCAGTCATATTTCAATCATCACTGCCATATTTGAATCTCCAATGATAAAGGCTAGCAGTTTCTTGTGGACTCATTCCAATTAAGCCAGTAAGTTAGAAAAACAGTCACAGTATTTTACATGCATATAAATGTCAAAAAAAGAGACACTTACTGTTTTGATTTAACAAAAACATACTTTGCATAATCCACTAGAAAACATTCTATTTGATAATGGTCTGCACAGTACATGATCGTCTTAACAACTGCTCTACACCAGCACTTCAGCTCCTCGCTGAAAACCACACAAAGCTGAAAAAGAAACAAAACAATGGGTTCTCATGATCTGAACAAATTATACAGTTTACTTAGTGGAAAAACATGGTACTTTCTTTACAGCCCTAGATTTACTTCGTAAACTGCAAGCATTATGGCTTATGTAGTTATGAAGCTACGTATAAGAAAAATAACCCATACTGATACAGATTTCTATTTCACAGCAACAATTTCAAAAATAAAACAAGCAAAAATTAACACATCTTGGATACTTCTCCCCTAAACCAATGTAAATAACACATTATTTCTTTTTATGTGTACAACACATCAATGATTTTACCTGGTCTTTTTCTAATGTTATTGGCTTTACTTCATCTTCACAAGCTTTGTCATAGAACTGATTCATTTCTGCGTTCAGCTTTTTATACTCTATTTCATCAACTACATGAGGCCCACATCCTTTCATAGTAACCCAAAAGCAACCTGGATCTTCAATCTGGTGTAAAAGGCAGACAAAAATAAATAGTATTATCTCCACCTGAAGTGATAGAGTGATAAGATACTTCTACGAACACCTGGGCAGTAAGTGTAAAAACAAGATGCAGTCTTTACTGAGGTACCTTAAAGTTATGAGAACTAACACTGAACAAACAATATTAGTAACAAAACACCTTTCAGGATCAAAGCTTTAGTTCAGTAACTGATTTCTCAATTTGCCCTCTTCAGTACCACAATACCATATCCATTCTGAAAAACTGTAGCATTATTTAATAGGCTTGTTAACTAAATATAATGAGTTAACTGCAAACACATAAGCTTTTTACTTGAACATTACCTCTGGAGTATGCAAAAAAAACAAACACCAATACATTTTCTTCAGGTTCAGAGGGTCTACAAGACAGCTCATTTAAAATAGAGCCACAGCCTGCTCAACTTTTTAAAGTATTTGCATACCAGTTTTTCAGATAATAAGGGTATTCAACATTTAAGGAAAATAAATTTCTGCATGACGTCCTACAGGATTCAGTAGAACAGCAGATGCTATATTTAAAATTATGCAGGATACCTTCCATTTTAAATTTTAGCTGCATCCTTACTAACTTCTTTTAAGAAGAAATCAAGACAAAAATCAAAGTGAGAAAATTTATACAATCCACATATATCCCTACCACACGTATAAGAAATGACTACTGAACAGAAATAAAGGCATCATCTTATTTGCAAATCTGACTTCCAATTTCGTTGAAATAAACACGGACCACCTTAACTTTCAAAAATATCAGCATACCCGTAATACGAAGACTTCCATAATGCCCAGCCGTTGAGTCTTCTTCAACACTACAAACAAACAAACCCACAAACATTTGGTTGTCTACATTAAAGCTTTCATTTGTTTTGAAGCATAGCTAAGAAATACACATTTTTCCTACTTTTGTACAAAGTACTGCCTTAGGGAACTAATTTACATGTATAAAAGACTTATTACATTGAATCCTAATTGATATTTGCCATCCACTTATTCATATGCTGAAAAGTGATGTGATTGTGTAACAGAAAATACTTGTTATCCTCAACCTGCCTGCAGTCTATAGGCCATTATTTTACTCTCAAAGGCCAAGGCAAGTATTTTGGTTAAAGGACTGCTACAACCTAGCTACGTGGCCAACCGACACCAACACCAGAGAAACTCAAACATTACTGTAAATAAATAAACACAGACATGAGTCCCAGCCTCAATCAGTTTTAATTACCACATACTTCTACTTGTTTTTCACACCATGCTCACGTGGAACAGAATTACGGCACGCACCACCTGCTACATCAAACGATGTACATTGCATTTCACAGACCTGCACATCACAGCACCGCTCCTCACAGCAATGCTCAGCCTGCTTTATAGAAGAATTCACACTGGGGTAAGAGGGTTTAAAAGGAACGATAAGCCAAGCCAGCAGCTTCAGCTTCCAAAGCCACCACTAAAACCGCTCATACAATAACTCCTGCTAAAATACATTGCCCATATCACTCAACCTACCTTCTTTATGTCTCCCTAAGCATAAAGGACATAAGTACCTATCAAGTCACTAAGGCCAATGCACACACAGAAAAAAAGCTGGTTCCCCTAATAAACAGCCACTCCATTACTAAGAGAAAAATAAGGACACAAAGGCTTGCTCCCAGCCATCACCCAACACCACTACTCACCTCAGAAAGACATGGGATTACTGCAAGTGCTACCTTAAGGAGAAGCATACAGTTAAAAGATGAAAGGACACCCTTTTGACAACACAGGTCTGACACAAGCACTCTAAGAGCTGAGCCCTGCCCTGACCTTCCTCTGCCCTCCCAGCCCCACTCCATCTCACAAAGGCACCTCAGTGGCACAAGGAAGCACACAACACAAAAAGTACCAATAAGAAACAGTATTTTCTCCGTTATTCCAATCCTCACTTTATACCTTAACGTTATACTCTCCCTCAGAGATTTAGCCACACAATGCCAGAGCAGCCGCACAGACCTCAGCACTACCACAGAAAGTTCCACGGTCTTCCAGAAGCTCCGCCGCCTTCCGCGCCCACCCCAAAAGGGCGGGACGAGCCCTCAAGCCGCGCATGCGCAGCTCTGCCTTACTGAGGTATGGGGAGGAAGAGGAGGTGCGAAGGCGTCGTCAGGGCTGTAAGCAGCTTTGTTTTCGGCTCGTTAAACGCATTGTTGTGGAAATTATTGCAACAGGTGAATGTCTGGCCTTTTTCCTGGTCGGGCGCTTGGTCTCGGAGGGATGATGCTTGTGTGTGCCGCTGCACGTGCCTCAGGTTGAGTTTAGAAGGGCCGTAGGAGAGCTGAGAGCAGCCGGAGAGGGCAGGCAGGGCTCGTCCTGCGCGGGCTGCCCGTGCTGCCGTATGGACCTGTAATGATCTGTAATGGCCAGAGCCTCTGCGGCAACTCCTTTCCCCACAGAGTCTCTCAGTGGGAAGCACAGCATGTGTTGAAAGACTTATGGAGGCAGAGGGAGATTGCACCTGGTGTTTCTCTCCTGGAATTCAGCTATATGAATTCAGAAGAGCATCTCCAACAGAATATGACTGTTCCATAACATCACAATCTGTGAGAAAGCACCTACATCTCTTTTGATTATTATTATTCACTGCTGTATGCTCACCTTTTCATCCAGGCTTTTTTTTTTTTTTTTTTTTTTTTTTTTTGCTATCTGATATGTCTGTGCAAGGCTGCCTGGTCAAAGTTCCAGCCCAAGGGCAGCAGGTGAACGTGCAGCTGGAATCTGGTCTGTTCTTACAGTGCCTCAGTATTTCAAATTCACAGTTCTAATTGCCACTGTTTTTAACTTAATGCTACAAGATACTTACTGTCTGCGTATTGTAAACCATTTATGTTTCTATTTGACAGTTATCTTCATTTTTAAAGCAAAATAGTATCTTTTCTGTTCTTGTTGTTTGGCCTTCAAGCTCCCCCTACTGGACCCTTTCACTTTTACTAGTGCAAAAAACAAGATCCAGGAGACAATGTGGAGGCAGATTTAAGCAGGTTCAGTATTGAAGTCACTACTCTTTGACATGCAGTAACACTTAGATAACCTACTGGTACAACCAACACAAGGTACAGAACAATAAATAACGATCCAGAAGTCTGTCTGTGAACTGGGAAAGACTATATTGCAAAAATTAAAGCATCTTCTTTATTATCAATTATCATAGAGATATGGTATTTAAATAAATAGCGTGTCTTCTCAGCGTAGGTCATCAAACAGCCCTGCATGGAGTAACTTTGAAGCCAAGATACTCGTGTCAGATGTAAGAAAAATACTGATAGCCATGCTTTTTCCTCTTACCTACCTAGTATTACAGTGCCTGGTGTTAATCTCTAAGAGCTAAAAATCATGTCAGAGGGTAACACTGGATACATTCTTTGCTTCTTCCACTCTCCATTTTTCTAATTTTCCTGTGATCTTCATGTTCTAAAGAATTAGCCAGAATATTGTGAAGAAGAACAGCAGCAAGGGACTTCTAAACCTAGAACCATCTGAGCGTGTTCAATAAGAGAAAAAGCAGGAACATTTTTCCAGTCCAAATGAATGCTACAAACAAATTCAGTAGAAAGAAAATACTACAGAAAATTTTATTTTAATTGAAATACAGAACAAAAGTTGAAACAAAGCTTTCAGAACAGCTTTACTGTCTAATCACAAGTCATCCTTCTTCTTCCAGATGAAGAAGATACCACATCACAGCTCCATATGCTCCACTTACTGCTCCCTGCCCCCAAATAAAACATCAAAGAGTAGCTGACCTTCCTCTGCAGTCTTTAAATCTCAAAGACATGTTAAGAAGCATTATGTGGGACGCTGAAATGTGGAAGTAGTTGTTTTCAAGGCAGTACATTATGAACTGAAGTTTTTGAAATCTTTTTGGAGCTGAAAATTCATTTTTTCTTTTAAAATTACTAGTGACTTGAAGATAAAGGTTAGAATGAATAAAAAGAATGTTTGCACTCAATCTGATAGATGATAGTTTATATCTAAATCATCTCTACCTTTGAAAATTGTGATGTTTTGCATAAATTATCATTAACATAAACTATTTTATCAAATATAAATATTGTTTATTGTAATAAATATTTCATAGAATCATAGAAAGGCTTGGGTTGGAAGGGACCATCCAGTTCCTTGTCATGGGCAGGGCTGCCCCCGCCAGCTCAGGCTTGGGCACCACCAGGAAAACCACAGTGTCTCTGGCAGCTGTGCCAGTGCCTCACCACCCTCTCAGTAAGAAATTTAACATTAGCTAACACATCTATATATATGCACATACAGTTTTTCCAGAATATGAAATATGTCAATAAGAATGGAACAGGAGATTCATTCATTTCTGGACCTATGTTAGAATAGTAAAATAATTCTTCAACTCAAAACATACTTGTTTTGAACATACGATATACTTTAATTTTCAGTGAGAAAAGGACCTCTGTGACCCAACAGACCAGCTGGAATACCACTACTGATATGTAAGTACAGTAAGTTGGTAACTGCTCAGTATAATTGGTATCAAATCACTTTCAAGTTTCTCCAGGTAATTCAATTGGTGATTGTGTTAAATTTTCAGTAGCTTCTGAAGGTTGTAACTGGCACAACTATGCAATTTCAAAGACTCAAAGAATTAGATACACAAATCTAAAACCTACAATCACATGAAATGCTTTGGCAAGGAATATTTAAGTCTACTCTCCTGAATACTTGGAAACTGTTAGGAACGATGAGAAACACAGTGAATATGCATGTAATGAAACATATTCTAGCTTTAAACCAAATACATTATAATCTACTATTGTAGTTTGAACTATCAGTGTTTATCATCAACGGATTCATATGTTTATATTTTGCTTGAATATTAACATAGACAGCAAGACTGTTGGTATTTTTTATTACTATCCTGTGAAATATGCTACCCCCTTTCATGAGATCTTCAACCGTCTTATCTGTTGACAAAGTTATTTTCTTTTCACCTGTATAATCTGGGTCTTCTGGATATAACTCATCACCTGAAGAAAACAAACAGAACAACGTTTAGTTACAGAATGTCTGTCTTATTCTGCAGCTGTTTGATTGAGTGATACTTGCAATTTAAAAAAATATTTATCAGGACGTGAGATTAAGTGGGAATAGATTTGATGAGTAAATAGTCTCTAAACATCTTCATATTTAATATTACAGCCATATATTCCTAAAGTATCTGTCAGTGAACAGTGCACATGTTTCAGAGCTCTTGCTAATGCTAACATGCTGTTATCACAGCAGTTATATCACTACACTGTGATTGTGAAGACTTGTGTGGTTGATTCACTTGCCCTTACAAATGGATAACTTAAGTCAATGAAAATTCTCATTGAAAAGAACTAAATCTGAGTTCTAATATATCCTTCATATTTAAAAAAAGAAAAAAAGTTAACAATTTCTTCATAAATCTGTGTATCAACGGTAACCATATGAAACAATGAAATTAGGGGTAAGAGCAGAAATCACCATGCTGCCCAAGTGGTCCAGGAGCTCATTTCTGACAGCAGCCATTATCAGCTGTATCATAGCAGCTGGAGGATGGCAGAAGAAAAACAGTAGGAAATGAGTGCGATGATGTGACTTCTGAGAGGTTTTTCCCTCAGATATAGACTGGCTTATGAAAAGTGGCTCGAGTATTTATCAATTCCCAAAGTTTTTATATACTTCAAAGAACCTTTATCTGCTTTCTTACCTGGTAAGAGCTGAATTAAGCCATCTGCAGCAGTTAATGTCACAGGCAGCCAACATTCGCATCCTTCTAGAGCTCGATCAGTGTTGAACTTGTGTAAATCATTCAGTGAGGAGAAGTTGCACAGCCTACATAATTCGTAGAACTGAGGTGGAGCAAGCCAGATTTCTTGAGATTTAAAGCGTTCAATAGCTTCTGGGGGGGATGCCCACTGTTTGAGGAAAACAAACCTTGAAACAATAGCTTCAGCAGCAGACAAAATTAGAGTAAGAAAAAGCTTTAAACAGCTTTAAGTTTTCTGAACACAATAAAAGTCACATGTAAACTATATCAATAACAGGAGTCAAAAACTTACTAAAACATACGGACAGTAATTTGTAGAAATTACATTTTTCCATACAATAATTTTGAACTTTAAATGCAGGCACACAAAATTTGTAAAGTAAAATGAAGTCTGGGTTCAAGACTAAGAGTGTGCTCCAACAAAAACTGAGTCCACGCTGTACAGCACGAATACTCAGCTACTTGCAGTAAATAAACATGGTATGGTTCTGCAAGTATAAACTATTCGTCTTGTTTTGTCTAGCATGCTGAATTCGATAACACAAATGCTTACATCAGCATCTGCTGTACAATTCTGCCACTATTAGCAAAACGTTATAGCATGAACTCCTTTGAAAATAAGATCTTGGGTGCTTTTACATTTCTATACCATATAGAGGAGGTAGATTCGCTCCTTGTCATCCCAGAAGGCAGCACTGGCAGAAAGCTGGCCGGCAGCGCACGTACCCCCGGGGAGAGGCGGGGAGGCCCGCGGGGCAGCTCCTCGTGCCGCCGTCACGGCGCCCGCGTGGCCGCGAGGTGAAACCCGGAGCGTAGCGCGGCGGGGGCGGCTCCCGCAGCCCTTACCAGGAAGGCCGCGATCTCCTGGTTGTCCTGCGAGGTGTGCGGCGGCCGCGTCTCCAGACAGCACAGGTAGAAGGCGGTGTCGTAGCGCCGCCCGCCGCGGCCGGCCCTGCCCACCGGGGTGAGCCAGTTGCTCCACTCCTGCAGCGCCCAGATGTCGGGGACGCAGTCCAGGTGGCGGCAGAGCTGCAAGAAGCAGGAGGGGTCCTCCTGCACCCGGCGTCGCCACTCGCCCAGCTCCGCGGCGGACAGCGATCGCTCAGCGGGCAGCGACGGGGCCGGGCCGTTCCCTTCCCGCGGCCCGCCGCCCGGAGCCAGTAGGAGTATTCCCGCCTCCTCGAAGGTCTCCCGGATAGCGCAGATTCGGAAGGCGACTTCTCCCGGCAGCGGCGAGCCCAGCTGCTGCCGGTCGGTGGCGAAGAGCGGGGCGCGGCTGCTGCCCGGAGGCGGCGGCCGTACGGCGCCCAGCCCGCAGCGCGGCGAGGCGGGCAGGAGCCGCAGCCACTCGGCTGAGAAGTCCGCCGCCTCCACCAGGCCGCCCGGGAACACGTGCGCGTTGGGCATGAAGCCGCTGCGGGAGCTCCGCTGCAAAAACAGCACCTCGTAGTCACAGGGCCCGAGCGGACAGGGCCACCGCCGCCCCGGCGTGCCCGCCGCCAGTAACACCGACGCCGCTTCCCTCCAGTGCCGCAGCCGCGGGTTCATCTTGGGCAGACGGGAAGCGGCGGCCGCGATCGCCCTCCGAGGTCGCTCGGGCAGCACCGCCGCCTGTGGACCCGGAGGAGCCACTGCAGGCGCGGGCGGGAGCGCCGTGCGCGCCCCTACTTGCGGAGGTTGAGGGGATGGAATGGCAGCTCGCGTGACGGAGCCTGTCAGCCAGCCGCCAGCGGCCCCAGTCCTCGGTCCTGATCGGTCCTAATCCCGTGATTACTGTCCGTGCAGTGCAAGGCTTAAGGAAACGCAGAGAATTTGCAGGCACGGAGCAAATGGCTGAGAGAAGCGAGGAGATCGCTGTCACCTCACTTGAAAAAGTAAAAAAAGTAAAAAAACAAAAACAAAAACAAACAAAAAAACAAAAAAGAGGCAGTTTGCACTTCCTGAGTTTTCACAGCACCGAGAGTTTTTACAACAGGACGAGAAATGTGTCGAGCTGTTGGTTGCCTCGAGTGGTGCTGAAGGGGCAGCGGTTGCAGCCCCGGGAATCAGCGCAGGGTCAGGAACCGAGAGCTGCCATTCCTAACGGGAGTGCTGCGAGTGGCCGCGGCTGGCCTCGGGGCAATCCCCTTCTCTGTGTTTCACGTTAGGGCATGACAACAATCGTGTTAGTTCTTCAGTTAAACGTTCCACACCTCGGGTTGTCTGAATGTTTTTTCTATCAGCCTTTGAAGAGCAGGGCTTCTTCAAGATTTTAGCTAATCTTTTATTAGAGAGCTTTTTTGTTTTGGAGGCTCTGGAGTACCTTGACAACTGAAACGTGTATACATATATATGTGTGCTCAGGCAAGACAGCAAATCTTTGAAAATCCTTTGAAGAATAATTTTATTTTAGGAAACATTTCATTTTGATCACTTAACTTTGTGTTAAATTCCTCAATCATAGAATGAATGTGTAAGGAGGTTGAGAAATTTTGTAAGAATGATGTGTCCATGTGTACATGTGTAACATGCACAAATGTCAAGCTGTTCATCATCATTCTGCTGCTGATTTGTGTTTGGCAAATACTCATGTACCCTCCCGTGCCTCTGACAACCACTGCATTTTATTGTCTGTTTGAGCATGTACTTAATCCTCATGAGCTGTGAACCATCACTGAAGTGTTTAGAGGCAGTTGAACCAGTGGGATTGCAGAATATACCAACGGGCAAAAAAATAATTCAGCACAGACACAGCTGGATCCTAAGTTCATCCCGATGCTAGGCTGCAGACGGCAGAGAATAGGTCAGCCACTGAGCTGATTATACAGAACTGGGGCAGAGCAGCAGCTACAATACAGCCAGACAGTGCTCACGTTTACCCTCAGTCTCCCCTTTCTTTGTAACCAAATACATATGGAAAACCAGGACTTCCTGTGGCCTCTTTTTTCATACTAGCTTAACCACTATTGCCCATCAGTGATTACCATCTTAGGCAATGGAAATGTAAAGCACATGGCTGTTCCCATTTCCTAAACGAAAACATTTTGAACCTCAAATCATGGAGTTTTTGTTATGTTTGTTTGCCTTTGCATTTATTTTATTATTCATCTTGTGGGAATGTGCTTTGTCTAAAAGTTGCTTTAGTGGTAAAATATTCATAAACTATATAGGTTTTCCAAGATTTAATGTCCAACAAGCATGATTGCCGATCTAAAAGATTTAAGATCCATTATGTCAGATAATAATAGTATGAAGGCATTTTAAATAGAAAGTAGTCATGTCACATTATTTTGCAACATCTTCTAGGAAAATCTGCTAGAGAATAGTGCAGATTGTATTGCTAAGCTTCTAAACAGGATCTCATCTATTTTTATTTTATTTTTTTATTTTTTTAACTCAGAGTGGTCTGAAGAGTTGCCAGTAGTAGGGTGCCAACAAGCCGGAATATCCTGGATAATTCCTTCAGCTGTACTGCTATACAGCGGTACTAAATTTGGCAGATCTGGTTTCATAAGTATTCTTTCGTGGGTGAAAATGTAGTGTGTTTAGGCTGGCATATGCACCGCTTCCTCAAGCACGTATAGAATAGAGGGATTGTGGCAGAGAAATAGTTGTAGTTATAGCATCGCTTATCAGTGCTATAAGCATTGCTATATCAATGCTATAGCATTGCTGGCAGTCCTTTGGGACTGAAGACAGCCAAATGCAAATGCCAATTAAGATGGATTGATTATTCTCCACTCCTGTTGCTGCATTTTACCAGACAGTCCTGGGGTATGGAAGGCACCTCCATCTGCAAGGAACTTCCTCTCAACGCGGTCTTTGAAAAAGTAGTTCAGTATTATTTCATGATAGAGATGAACCACCTCACGCAAGATTCCAGAAGCAGATGAATACGAGGTTCTGAGGATGAACTGACTGACACTCAGAAACTCCTTGCACAGAGATCTAGGACGCAAAGCATTGTTTTACTTCCTCCCAATTTCCTACTAAGAAAGGCAAAACCTAAGCACTGCAGATGTGCATGCATGTCCTCTTTGCTGGTTGCTGAAGATAGCTCAAATATGGAAAATGTCCTGAAGCCAAACTAGATTTAGGTTAAGTATAAAGCACGCTTTTATTCATCTCCAAATTACATAATTTCTTTTTTCAACATATTCTGCTGAAATGCAGAGTTCATCTCATTGGTACTTAAAATTTTGTATAATGTTAAGAGTGAGTTCAGAAAGAATGCAAAATCTGAGATACTCTTTTATTCAGGAAAGCCAGCCCTAAAATGAGGCTAAATTATATTGCATGTCTGCTGAATGATAAATCAGTGCGAATCACACCACTTTAAAAGTTAATTATAGATGAAAAGTAAGGTCCATCATTATTTCACAATCTAATTTGATTTACATACTGCCCTGTGACTTGGATATGATTATTGGAAGTCACTTTAACTTGCATCTTATAGATGTTTTGTCCCCATGCAGGTTTAGTGCCTAATATATTTATCCAAATGTTACAACTGCAAGTATCAAAAAATGAAGAGTTTAATGAGGATGTTTTAAACTGTCTTTTTTCAAAATGACAAATTCTAAAGCTTTTAGATTGTTTAAGCTCATGAATTACAATGAATAGGCACACTTACTAACTAAAATAAAAAATAAATTATAAACTGTACACTTTTCCAAGTACTGTGTCCAAAATGTGAATAAATGTCAAATCTCAACAGTGAGGGTTTGTAATTTAGCATCATTAAAATTTATAGTAACCTTCATGCCAAATAATTTCCAACAGATCAAAGCAAATCACAAAACTAGGTTACAGATAGCATTAAAACTGGAAATGTTCTACATCCAACAGACGCATGGTGGATTAGATCTTTCACGCAAACTGAAATTATGGTTCTAATTCTGCAGCCTTTAATTACATGAGCAGTCTTTACACGTGTAGTTTCTCACGAACAGTGATGGTGTGCATGAGTAATGATCCAGACAACTCCATCTGGGACCCAGACCTCAAATATATGTTTACATATAAAGTTACACACACAGCATATTAGATTCAGTTGCTGAAGAGTACATTTTTGGTGTGTGGTGCTACTTCCTCAGTAGCTTTACATTCATAGTTAAATATATTTGTCTTCTTTTCTCATTTCCATCTTTCCCACTCTTTCCACTCCAAAAGATTATGCAGTTTATACACTACTTCATGATCATTCAGAGGAATTGCATTTGAATTTTTAAATAATTATTTTTTCTTAAGATAGTTACGCATAGCTGTATGGTGTCTCACATAAAATACTTTAATTATTCATGTATTTATGGAAAAAAAAAAAACACCATGATTTTCAAGTCATGTTTTAGGCTGTGTAATTCCGTAATGCTGATACATCAATGAGTTCAACTGCACGTATTCTTTGAGCATTTGTGTGCAAGTGACAGACTTGACTGATGGTATACTTCATGGACTTTTTTTAAACGCAGAGTATTTAGTGAAAAACTGACTAAAATAAGTTCCAAGAAGGTGAAAGACACATGTTGTACATTTATTCCATGATTATTGTGCACTGAATTAGAACTAGCTTTTAGAGGATTTGTTTCTATAATTTGGTGAAGATGTTAACAGTAAGCTTGTGATAAATAATGACATGTAATAACAGTGTAAATAAAACATGCAATTCAATAAAAAAAACAGACAAAACCAAAATAAAATAAAAACAAAACCAAAACAGTAACAACAAGGGAAAGCCCACAAGTGACACTGTAGAAGTGGGTTTCTGCCTGGAAAACCACTCTTGATTTTCTGACAGAATCTCTAAAACAGAACAACATAATTGCTTTTTCTAGCTGGCCTCCACATTTCACAGAATTTCAGAGAAGCTGTAATTTTGATTTTGCTTCCATGGCTTCCAGGTGCACAGCTTCCAGCGCATAGCTTTTGTGCTTGGCTGCATAGGATTCGGAGGAGCACTGCTGTTGGTTACATGCCATGTGACTTTTCACCTTCTTAAAGGTTTATTCAGTGGTAGCTGATTAAGCTGCGTTTCCAACTGCATTACAACACTGCAGCAGGTAGCTGACGACAGATTCCATCCTTCTGGGATCACTTCATCTCAGTAGTGTGAAGCACAGAAAAAAGGAGTTTTCTTTCAAGTAAAATTGATACTAACATGTAGCTAATTAAAATGTTTTTGACAATTTTACTCTTATTTTGTATACAGTTAATCAGAGAATGGGTAATCAGCTCCAGTCAGATATGCTGTATTTTCCTGGTCACCCTGGATGGATGTAAGACATTACGTTCTTACAGAGAAGTCATAGCCTAATACCCTGATGCTGTTTTTTGCTATTTAACAAAAAACATACTTCGTGTACATAAAATGAAGACAGTATTGCACACATCTGTCTCCTTTCAGTACCTTGTCCTTCCCTCAGCACATATAGACAATTTTATGAGAAAGATTGTCTTTTCTAATCCCACTTTTACTGTATGCTTACCATAGCAAAAGCTGCTCACGTGTAGACTACTATTTTGTCCAGATCTCTTCCCGCATTAAAAGACTTACATAATCGTATTGAGAGAGAGCACTTAGAGATCTATAATCCACTGGTCTTCCTGAATGACTTTTTACATAATGAAAATCTGTGAAGGGTAAATATGTTGAGTAGGAGTTCCATTAGCACTTAAATATAATAGATTTCTGGAAAATATTCATAAATAACATAAACCTTGTATTATAAGATGGAAAAGAAAGCACATAACCAATCCTTTCGGACTGTAAACAGTGAGCATGTGTTTAATTTTCAGTCCGGAAGCTAATGGTATCAGCCAGTTTACTTGGTTGTTAAATAACAGCATTCCCATAAAACAGCTTCCATGTTTACTGAAAGAATTTTGAAACCAATTTTAATTCATAATGCTGTTAAGTTTAATGTGATGTTTAGGCTGCAAAATGAGGAGAGTCACTTAATTGTGATTCTGCATTCATTTTGTTAGCAAATCACAAAACTAGCATTTTCTTACATTTTATGGCCTAGGAGTCCTGGAACAAAATTACATATTGCTGCATTTAGCAGACATCAGATAGTTTGATACAACTGCTCATCATTGTTGCTATCAATACCACAGGACTAAATTTTATACTCCTTCAAATGTGTCTATCTTTTGTTAAAGTAAATGCTAGAAAAACGAGGCAGCATTTGGATCCTAACACAAGACGCATGCATCTAACCCAAAATGTTCTCTAGATTTCACCTTTCAAAGCCAGTGTTTGAGTATTTATTTCAGCAAGCAGTGCTGAAAGCAACATCGTGCCTGCTATCCTTAAGGCAGAGATTTTTTGACTTTTCAAATGCCTGATTTCCCTGCTTTATAAATTTAGATACATTGCTGCATTCAACTTGGGTACACGAGAAGGGTGTGTTTATTTAAGGAAAACTTAATATGAAGGCTTAGCATGTTTGCTTAATTTCTGTAGTTGAAATAGGAACTTTTTCTTTAGAAGAACTCATTGAAAAGGTGCATCAATATTCCAGTTTTCGTTTGCTTTTAATCACTGCTGCAAGCCAACCATTAAGTTACAAGAACATACTTTATTTGAAGTTAAATAAACAGTGACAATAACATTTCATTCAAGTGTAGAAAATACCACTCATGCACAGGCAAAAACAATATAATTCAAGTCAGCAATAAGATTTCAGTATACAGCAAATTTAGTGTGTGTCCTATGAATAAGGACAAAAAAACTGACGTAGAACAAGATTCAAATTAAACAGTGAAAACACAGTGACATTCTCATTCACTGGTCAGCAGCAGAGTATTTGTATTCTTGTCATGCTAAATTCAGAATATTTGAAACTTGACTTTTTTATTTACAAAAATAGTTTTTCCATTTTCCTTCCACTCACACTCCAGTGGGAAAAAGTCTGTGAATCTAGCACACTTATTTCTAAATTTAAAAAAAACATCAATACTTCTGGCCAGTGGTGTTCCATATTGTTTTGATTTGCATACTCATGCTCCTGAACTCTGTCACATTGTGCATACCCTTGTATCAAGTGTGCTTTTCTTAACGGGAGATTAATAACAGGAACACTATCCATTTAGAAGAGACTGTAACAATCCTCTTAGAATTCTACTTCATCTTTTGATTTCATCTATAAGAAAATATAGAACAAATAAACAGTGGATAAATCTGCAGCCACCTTTGTCTTAAGATTTGAAAAGACATTATTTTTTCAAAGTTCAGTCCTTTACTAACTGTGTGCACATTCAAATGGAGTAAGACTTACATAATTACCAAGTTTGCAGGTCCTGTATTATTGAAAATAAAACAAAAAAAAAGTAATGGACTGAAAATTTCCAGCTCATGAACTCACTGTGGCTTGCTTTTGAAGATAAGCCTTAAAAATCCCTCTATACAAACAACTGTTGCTAAACATTACATCCATTTAGTATAACAAAATACAAAATAATGAATGCAGTAGATGTTATATTACCATGTTTTTTATCCAGCAGAAATCTGGCTTGCATTACTGGGGTTTTCAGAACATGAGTTGAAATTATCTGATATGACTTTTTCAAGAAGTGAAGAAAAAAGTTCAACTTCTGATGCACCTTCATGGGAACTAAGTAAAGGAGACTGCAGTGAGTGAAAACACCCACAAACCCTTAGTGACTAGTGGTGGCCATCCTTAACAGTACATTCTCCTGCAGCTTTTGCTGTATTTTCCATAAATGTGTTTGCTCAGTATTATTGTGAAAGAGTTCTTCACATTTAAATCAAAACACAGCTATTACATATCATGTGTGCCTAGACAGACTGAAGCAGTAGCACCAATTAAAACAGGCCTGACTGTTTAAGAGCGCTGCTGGGGATCTATACACACCTAAGTTACCTGTGTACAAAACACATCCTATGGAACGAGTGAAACACCGTAGAAAGGAATGTAGAGTCTTATACATTAATTCCTGTGTGAACCATGTCTAGACTGGATCAGTGTGCATAACACAGTTCAAGCCTTCACTTGGCATTTTTTTTCCTCGCTAGATTCAATTTGTTACACACTTTTTTTTACCCAAATCTGGTTTTATTACATATTAAAAAGTTACCTGCTGCTGTTCTCAGAAGTTTTGTCCTCAACTCAGAAAGTTATCACCTGTTCAAATATGTTGGTAACGTACTTCTGTTCACAAAGATTATTTTCTAGTAACTTCACCAGACGTATCTGATTATTACCTTTTGATAATGTGTCCATAGTAATTGGTGTGGCAGACTAATTATGTATTAAAACCCCCATGTGATCAGGTCTCTGTAACTCCCTGTGGAGTGTCTCATATGCACTATAATGTCTGCACTAAGCATTCTTGAATGAATGGCGTGTATTTACATGAACAGAAAAATCTCCATAAGCTACATAATGAAGAACATTAACACGTGAGTCCTTTTACAAGACATAACAGTGCTTCTCTGCAAAGTTAATGTCCCCTCAGTTCTACATTTAAACAGGCAATTTTTAAGTAAATGCTGGGAAAGTTTTCTGCTGCTCTTGCTTTTATCCTCCCAAACTGCAGGGTATCCAATTGGACCAGATATGTGTCCAGTACCACAGACTTCCTCTTTCCCAGATGATTTCTCAGAAATGAATGAGAGATGAAACAGATTTTTTTTAGCTTTATCTGGATTTCTGCAAAGACCTCAGGAGTTTGTATGTCAAGAGGCCAAAGTCTCTGCCTGTCAACATGAGAGAGGATCTCTTTCAAGATGACTAGAAAGGTCTGCTTTCACAATGCATCAGTGCTGTTTGCCAAACTATTGTCAAAAATTATTGCATCTGTTGTAGGTGGATTCACTGCTCCTCATCTCACAGTTAATTGAGAAGTTCAGACAGATTGCATCTACAGAAAGAATCTGAACCAGTGACAAGAATCAGCCTTTCTGCAGGGGGAGACAAGATCATGGTTAACGTGGAAGAAAACCACAGGGCTTGCTAGCATTTTTCTGACTATGCAGCTCTCCCTTTTCTCTCTCAGCATGTGGAAAGCCATCAATATGTGCTGTGCCAACCCTGGTCGCTGGCTTCTATGCAACCCAGTCTAAAGCTACAAACTGTACTTGCTGAATATTGCTAGTTTTCTTTGTTCTCCTCCACACTTCCCCTTTCCCTGATCATTAACCTTTGTTGAAATAGACATTTACATTCCCTTATTGGTGCGTCCATTCTTCCCTTTTTCCTCCACTGAAATAATATCTTGCATATTGCTGAAAAAATTCTCAATCTATTCTATTCACTGTCATGCGAAACACCTGTGTTGGCCTCCAAATTCGTGTCAGTCAGAAATATTGTAAACAGTGAGCAGCAGCAAACTGCAGAGCCTGTTCAAGAACAAAAAATGCAGGCATCTGAGAGTGATGATCTATTAATAGCAGACAAATCGCTGTTATAGCCAGTAGTGATAATACCCTCAATACTTCACAGTTAACCCTTACAAGTCCAGCTAATGAATACATCCTAGTTTGCAGGCTGATTTGCATCTTTTTCTTCAAAAAGCATGAAAGGAACTGTGCATTTCAGGATTTAGAGAGGCAAAAGTTTTTCGTTTCCAAGTGCTAGGTTTAGATTCTCAGTGCACCCAAGTAACAAGAGACGCGAAGCACTTTCGGGAGGCCCTGTGAGAGCTCTCCAGTGCCAGCACAGTTTATGAGAGTTTTACCACACACACTGCCAGCACGATAGCAATAATGAGAACAGCAGAGAAAATAATCCCAGCCAGAACTTTGCTGATATCGCAGAAGGATTTATTTTCCTCCACAGAGATCATGCCAATGGAAGAAGCGCCCACGCTGATGGTGGATTTGAGTTCAGCCCCAGGGTCTTGCTTAGCCTCTACTGTCCACTGGGGGACATTGACCTTCATTTCCATCTCGTACATCATTTCCCCTACCTGGTTGATTTCGTTCTCTAGGTCCTTCAGATCCACCACATCTATGTTGTGCTCAGCCTCGTACTTCATGTTCTGGACGCTCATGGCCCGGGCAGCCACGCCGGAGGTGCCCCCGCTCATGCCCGTCTGGATCAGGTGCTTTTTGGGGACGTTCAGCGGGAATTCGTGCCCCAGCTCCAGTGCTCTCCTCATGTCGATCTCCAGGATCTCTAGGCAAGTGGAGAAAATCACCCATAGTCTCTCGAACTCGGCTTTGTCCTCCTTACTCACGGTTTTGTCCCTCAGCACCGTGGTCAGCTTGTTCCTGTTGGCCACCGCCAGCTCCTGGGCTTTCTGCCGGGTCTTCTTCAACTCCTCGCGCAGGTTCTGCGAGTCCGAGGTGCCGCCGATGGTCAGCACCATGTGCCGATAGCAGGCGGTCACCCTGCTGAGCGCGTCCAGCAACGCCTTGCACTCCTCCTTCACCATGGTCCCGCCGTCCGGGCGCCTCCGCCGCGGTTACCCGGCCTCGGGAGTGAGGAGCTGCCCAGCGCAGCCGCTACCAGCACGCATGGCGGGAGGCAGCCCCGGGTCGCGCCCGCCCCGCAGCCCCTCAGGCGTGGCCGGCCGCTCCGGGCTCGCGGGGCGCGGGCAACATCGCTTCCCCTGCTACCGCCGGCGGGCAGCACGACCGAGGCGAGCCATCCCGCAGAGCGCCGGGCGTCCGCCTATCGGGCCCCGTACTTTGACGAGTGCCAAACACGGGGCGAAAACAAACCCAAAAGCTAAAGCGCCGGCTCTGGAGAACGGCGGCTCCCCCCGCCCGCCGTCTGCACGAACCCGATCCGGCTGAGCCGGGTCCAGCGCGATCACATGGCGCCGAGCGGGGAGCGCCCGCGGCCTCCGGGCGCGGCCCGGGCCGGCCCTATAAGCCCTCGCAGGCTCCGCCCCCGCAGGCTCCGACCCCCGGCGGCCGCCCGCTTCCTCGTTCGCTTCCCGCCGCTGCCCGGCCATTGGCTTCGTGCGGCGCCGCGCCGGCCCGCCCTGGTTCCCGGTAGGGCTCGGCCGAGGCGCGGGGAGGTTAGGGGGGGCGGCGTTGGCGGGGCGAGGGCGCTCTCTCACTCCTCCTTTCCCTCTCTTCCTCCCGCAGCCCGCTGGTCTCTTTCCGCGGGGCCGGTCCCAGCGGTACCCTCCCGTCCCCTCCTCAGCCGGAACGGCTGTGTCGCTGCCTGTGAGCCGCGCTGCGAGAGGGGAGGTGCCGGCCGCGGCCTGTTCCCGGGCTGGGGCTGACGCGGAGCCGGTGGGGCCTTGGGGCGGCCCTGCTGGGGTTGCGGCGCTGCGCTCCCCGCGCCGTGCTCCCCGCCGCGTTGGCAACTCTGGCTCTGGCGGCGTCCGGCCCGTGGCGCGGGGCTGCTGGTGCTCGCGGTCCCGCTGCCACCCGCGGTAGACCCGCTGCCCGCGCTACGCAGCGTCGGGAGCGCTTAATGCGCTGCTGAACTTTTTCTCACCCCGGTACGTGCATTATTTATATCAGAGGAGTGCACTCTGGTTCCTACCGGGCTCTGTGATGCACGCTTTCTGTATATCAGTGTCACAGACGCTTCAGCTCGTTTCTCGGGGGCAAGAATTTGCATGTTTTTACTCTGTGGATTATTGAAGAAGGCCCCTAGGAAGTGTGAGTATGGGGCCCAGAATGTCTAAGGATAGTTGAAATCAAGTAATCATGCGTCAGAAGGTGTAGCAAGCACAAGCTTTTTACTATAAAAAATGATACTTTACTGGCTGCCCTTGTGTATGTTCTGAAATATGTTGTAGTCAGTGATGAGCTGTAGGCTATGTTTGTACACATGCCTGTGTCTTCCAGAAGAACAGATAACACTGACGCTGAGAGCTGCGTAGCAGGCTGTGCTTGCTGTCTCTTAACACATGTTTCACCATGGCAGGCTTCTGGAGAACTTGCTTGTCATGCCACACACCACTGCATATGCCTTTATACTCCTGGACAACTGTATGATTTGATGTTGCTACAGTAATTTATGAGAAGTGAAAACATCCTTCAAGAGGGGGGTTGTGACCCTGTCCCTTATTGTGGCTGCATTCTGCGCCACGGGCAAGATAAGGTGATGCCCTGGGCAGGCTCTGGGCAGGCCAGGTTCTGGGAGGTGTGTTGAGGCTGTGTTCCTTTTCTATTATTCAGTTACATGGGGAGTTTGATCCTGTGCTCCCCTGACTGCTTTTTGTTCTGCTTTTCTGTTGGACCAGGCCACAAGTTGCGTGTGGCTACTGCTGCACCCATGTGCACCTGTGGAAGAAACCAGCTGCCAAGTCCTGCAGCAGGCTGTGAGGTCACTGTGGAGCTACTGGGTAACTCCCTGCCAGTGGCAGGCAAGATGTGAATGAACGTCTGTTCCTTGCTGGAATGAAGAAGCACAAGATGCTTTTGACCTTGTATATGAAGTTTTGTAACTGTTTAAGTATTGTCATGTGGTAGAAGGATTAGCTCTAGGTTTCAATCTGGAGTCCTGTGTGACTTAAGCTTAATCCTAAATTACACATCCATGTGGGCAGCAGCTGCACTGCTGCACCTTACTGGGGCTGTTATTCCTTGTGGCATGTCAGGATCAGTTTCTCTGAAATCCAGGCATAGCTGAGAAGGGGAAGGGATGTTGGTTTAGGAGCACGTGACTGCATAAATCTGAAGGTGGCAGCAGTTACAATCTGTAAAAAAAAAAAGCAAACAAACAAAACAAACAAAACTTCTCTAGATATATCATGTGTGAAGAAAGGCTGTTCTGCAGAACAGCTCTAAATTAAGTTCAGTTGTGTTGCAGTTATCCTTTTCAAGTAGATTCTGAAAACTCTTAAAATTTGGCTGTAGCTTATCAGACATGATGCTGTTAAATCCAAGTCATGATAATGCTTTCAAAGAAGATTCTGACTAGCTGAAACTTTATCCAAAAACTTTATCCAAAAAAAGCCGAACCCTGAAATTGCAAGGGAGTTAGTATGTAATGTAATGAGTGCCAGCAGAAATGTATTTGCTGGTTCTGTAGAAAGGCTTCCTTCCAACAGGTGTTTATGATGGTGTTCTTCATGTTGCAGTACTTTGAAACAGCAGATACTCTGCTGCTTCTTGAGCATTAGTGCTTGTTAAGTCCTGTATCATTTTAATAGACTTAAGTGGTATTTTAGGTAAATACAAATCTGTTTTGTTTGAATGGTTGGTAAATCTTGCCTCATGGCTTCGCCTCTGGGATGACCTCATACTCTGAGTTCAGGCATCCGAATGCTGTGACCTGAGATGGTTGAAAACCACTGAGATGAGGACAGAACATAAGGATTGGATGCAGTGTGAACAAAACTGGTTGAGTGTCTGATAACTCAGTGTAGCTCTGTATAGATAACTCCTGGCTTGCGTTTTGTGAATGTTTTGTTGTAAAGTGTTTTGAAATGTTGATCCAGAGTGAGAATTTTGATTTCCACATCATTTTCACAAAGATGATCATGGGGCTGGAGCACCTCCCCTACAAAGACAGGCTGAAGGAGCTGGGCTTGTTTGGCCTGGAGAAAAGAAGGCTGTGGGGTGACCTTTCAGTATCTAAAGGGAGCCTATCAACGAGAGGGGAATCAACTCTTTGAAAGGGTAGATAACAGCAGCACAAGGGGAAATGGTTTTAAGTTGAGGGAGGGAAGATTTAGGTTGAATGTCAAGTGGAAGTTCCTTACTGAGAGAGTGGTGAGGTGCTGGAACAGGCTGCCCAGAGAGGTTGTGGATGCCCCGTCCCTGGAGGTGTTCAAGGCCAGATTGGATGGGGCCCTGGGCAACCTGGTCTAGTATTGAATGTGGAACTTGGTGGCCCTGCATATGGCAGGGGGTTGGAGATTCACTGATCCTTGAGGTCCCTTCCAACCCAGGCCATTCTGTGACTTCTATCGTGGAGGATCATCGGTCTGATAAGTTTATTGTGGACTTGTTGCATGGCTTTCAGTTACCTTGGGCCAATGTATGATGCCATATGTGGTATTAAAGGCCAGCAGTGCTTATAATTGTTTGCTGTGCTAGTTGGAAGGACTTCTCCTGTGCAAGTGCTCACGCCTTCCTTCCTCTCTGCTCCTCAAAAGGGATATCTAATGTAGTTCAGCAATGCTTCCCATAACTAGATAATCTAGTAATGGGCGGATGTTTAAGCTCTTAGCATCAATGAGACAAAGCTAGTCTTGGCCTGCAGCAACTTGGTTTTTCCTACTGAGATATGCAGAAAGCAGATGTGATCTGCTATGAACATGAGTGGTCTATGACTCTATAATCGGGACACAGTGTTTATGCATCCATTTTAGTGTTTGGGCCCAATGCATAAACTAAGGATTCTACCACTGCTTTGTCTCTGTGAGTGAAGGATCACCATAATTGGCTTAAGAAAACAACTTTTATCCTTGTACTTCAGCACTTTAGTATTGGTGTGTTTTTGTGTGGTCAGTCCGCTGTGAATTCATATGCTGATACCTCTGCAAGACTGCAGAGGTGACCTTATGTAAATGCATTGAGCAGATGGTGAGGACTTTGTCCATTCTGTTAATGTTTGTTCTCTTTAATCTTTGTGTTTCTACTGATCAGCCTTTTCTGCTCTCTTCCTTCACAGTTTGCTTGTAACTTGCTCAGGATTCCCAATTTGAGATTTGAGTGCAGTCTTAGTAATGGTAAGCTAGAGAACAAACGCAGGTGAGGAATTTGCAGCTACTCAGTATATTTTTAAATCTGCAAGGGTTGGGAATCCATACTCTCTTGGGTTGTTTGGAATGCAGCTTGTTGTAAGTACCTGGCTAATGCCAAGAGCACTGATCTCTGAAGTCAGGGGAGGTGACTGGGTGAGAACAGACAGCATCCTGTTCATAGAGTGCTGATCAGGTGGCTGGTGGGAGTCAGGCCTCAAGTCTGGGGGAAATGTGAATGTTTTAGCATCAAACTATAATATGAATGCACTTAAATTAGAAAGGTTGAATGTTCTTCTTAAGAATGAGCTCTGGTTTGGAGTTTTTTGGGGGGCTTATAATGGAAAGCAGTGTGAGGGATGAGCAGAACACACTTATATGGCACTGCCTGCTCCTGTCAGGCATTGTGCAATGCCTTAGGGCACAGCATGATGCTGAGAGAAGTGATGAGAGACAGCTGTCTGACCCTGAATATAGAAGTGGGATCTGTGTGGAGAGGGATGTGCAGAGATGCCCCCCACCCCCCAAAAACCCAAACAAACAAAAAACCAAACACTGCACACAAAGATCTGAGCTCTGTACCCTTCACTTGAAGGAATGTGACTGCAGGGGAGATGCTGTTGAAAAAGGAGCATCTTCCTGGAATGGCATTGACCTCTCCTTCCCAGAACCTGCTGCATCACTGTCAGACTCTCATTCTGGGATGATATAACTTAGTTTTCCCCTGGTTTCTAGGGAGCCTTGAGCTGACTGATGCAGATTCACTACTCAGTACTCTGATAATTCAAAGGTGATATCCTGATATACTCACTAAAATCACTGAAATCACTATAAGCTGCAGCTGAATGTAAAAGGTAGAAATAGTTTCCTCTTTATCTTTCCCTCGTGGTGAGCAGGGAACTGGAGCATGTCTTGGAGCCATAGTTCATCAGATGCTCAGTGCTCATTCATTAGGAGTGAGAGTTTTTCTGTGTGCCCAGAAACAGAGGAGATTTTTGCTTCATGATGAAAATGTTGATTTGAGGTCTCAAGTTCAAACTGGGACTTTTAGCCTCCAGTAGTGTAAATACGAGGAGTAATACTGCAAATAAAACTGTAGTTACTGTAGGTAACTAGTTGTATTTGGACTGAACCTACTTAAGTCCCACTGTTAAATTTGTGTTTGCAGGGTGCTTTAAGATATGCTCAGATCCAGTATACTGCTAAAAGTAGTGCTCTGATAATATTTTTTTTTTGGGGGGGAGGAGGGGAGAGGAGGAGGTTGTGGTGGTGGTGGTGAAGGGGGATCCCACTGTGTTTGAAAAGTCATTTGGAACTGGGGAACAATTGTTTCATCCAGGTTTCTTTCTGCATAGCACTACAGTTCACTGGTGTGATAAATACACTTACAAATTTGACCAGAAATGTCTCAGTATAATGTTTAGCTGTTCTGAGATGAACAATTTGTAGGTGAGTAATAAGTTATTGCTTGGTCTGACTTCTGTCATCCTTTTGAGCTTTTCAGCAAGTGATATTCTAGTTACCGGTTTACTAAGCTGGAGTTGTTAATGTTGTACAAGAGTCTGCAAGTGGAGATGAAATTGATGTCAGTGTGTGAAATGAACGAGTCAGTCTTGTGCTCTTCACCATGGAATATGAAGTATTTCTATACAGAATCCTTTGCTATTGTGAAAGGCTATCTGTAGTACATCTCATTAGGTCTTCAATATTAAAATGGGGTATTCAGGTGGTATACTTCAGAACTGAATAAAAATTTTTAGAATGGGGACACAGTGTAGCTGTCAAGTAAAAGCAGTGGCATCTATTTTAATGACTATTTCAAAATGTTCCTTAAAAAGAGCTGGAAATGAATAGGACTGTGAAAAGCACCTGATTTCAGTATCTCTAAAGGAAAATCTTATGACAAAAACTTTCATAGCTAAATCCTGCTTATTGCTTTCAGTACCAAAGGTCATAGGACTTGGTTTCCACTCCTTTGGAAAAAACTGACGTGCTTGGATTCTATTGCATGGCTTTTCACTTCAGCTGTTCCTGGTGCAAGATGTGTCATTAGAACTATCACTCTGTTCTTAATCTACAAAGGACTTGGCTGTTCTAAGGGTATGATTATGTTGGTGGGGTTTTTTTTTTGTACAGGGTAACAAAATGCTTATTGGATTCTCTGATGAGCTGGCTTCTGTTCTTCCAGCAATCAGAGCTATTTCTGTGTTTACAGGCATGAAGCTAAGTAATTCCATTTTAACATTTTGAAAGTAGTACTTACGTGTTGCTTTACAGCTTAGCATAATGGAATTTAATAAACTCGGTGAATGTGGCTTATGAAAATTTTTAATGGGCTTTCAGTTACATGTTACCAGCACTATTCAATACTTACGTGACTTTGTGCTTTTTCCTGCTTGTGTAATGTTAGTAAATCTAAAGCTGTCTGAGGTGCAACTAGAGGAATAACTCCACCACCTGCCCCTTTAGTTCCATTAGATTAAAGTTGGATGTTGTGTTCTGCCAACAAATTCTCAATGGAATATTCTAATGCATTCTTAGAATTACTGCAGTGCATTAGCTGTTATGTTCAGATGCACTTAACTTTTGAGATGGAAAGAAATTGACTTGTCTCAAAAATGCTTGAGACAAAATTTGGGGGATCTTTAATGTATTCTTCAGTTTTCTTAGACTTGATTTGTAGAAGCGTAGTGTGAAGGACTTGGCTTTGTTGTAGTTACTAATACTACATGGCCAAAACATCCCCATTTGTCTGGGCAAATGTAGTTGATTAACTGCTTCAGTTAATGTAATGAACATTTCATTCTTTCTTTTGCATGCCCACACATTAATCAGATATGGTAGCCATCCACTAATGGAGCAGTGTGCAGATGCAGGGCTAAGAGAAAGGTGTTGAGAAAAGAGAAGGAAATTGAGAATCCATTCTCAAAACAGTACTCATTTGACTACTGGTTGCTACTTCCTGCTGTGCAGGGACTTGGTTGCAGCTTTATGTGCCCAGCTAGCAGATTAGAGTCTTCAGCCTGCTTCTGCTCAAGGTGAGTGGCAAACTCTTCCGTGAACTAAAAGTTAAAGCTTCCTTATTAGGGTTTTAGCATGTTGACAGCATCTGAGTTGTACTACAGTAGCTAAAATGCTAGAATTAATGCAGATTCTTGTCACTTTTTTTGAACTTAAGAAGCATGAATTATTGCTGCAGTCAGTAGTTCTGTAGTAAGCAAAATGCCTGGCTCTGTGTGGTAACGCATGAACCAGATCTGTAGGTTGTTGTTTCAAGCTTAGTGGGTTGATCTGTTAACTGAAACAGTTCTTACAGTACCCTGATTTTTTTTTTTAATTACGTGAAGGCAATGAGTTAAGAGCTGCATCAGTCCAACAGCAAATTTCATAAGCTAAGGTTTTCTAGGGGGCTTTTCCCCTCCAATACATCCCTTCTATCTGTTTTGCTAGGGTATTAAATATTGTTAATTTCCTGTAGGCAGAGCTCACTTCTTTGAGATGCAGGTCTCTGGAGAAAGGAGGTCTGTGGAATGTGTTCTTCCTTTTCTTTTCTACTATGGGAAAAAATTCTTTGGACTTAGATTCATTAAGCTGAAAAAGGGATAATATAGCAATTAGAAACACAAGTGCACTGCGTTTTTGTCTCTGCAGTCTGATGCTTAGTTGCCTTCTTGTGTCGATGTGCTCTTGGCTCATCTCACCACTGCCCAGCACCTGGCATCCTAATACTTTCTTACATACTGTGTGGAGAGTCACAGCATTCTCATCTATCAGTTGACTGGATAGTGAACGTGGATTCACAAACGAAAAGGCAGGTGAAGATGCTTTGGTGGGCCATCTACTTCAGTAGAAGCTTGTTTTGGAAACTGTCCTGAGAGATCGTATAATCTAGTGAGGCTAGAAGGCTGGATCTGTATCACTTCTAGTAGAGGTTTGTCTAACAGGTTCTTAAAGATTTACAATATTGGAGACTTGATAGCTTTGACAAGTGATCTAAAACATGTGGTTATCTTTTTTTTTTTTTTTTTTTTTTTTTTATTTAAGTTGTTCCTGATCTGTAACCTGACTCTCTTTACCTAAGCTGAGGCCTGTTTCTTCTTCTAGAGATGTGGAACAAAATGCCCTTGCTGAGACTTTGGTACATCTGGGGGATTTTCTTACTTATCTCATGCAGTTTCTTTACCTTAACTAGTATCACTGCACTGCACTATGTCCTACATCCTCCTTTTCTGCCTTTCTCACTTAAGATTCGTCAGTCAATTTCATCTTCCCTGAAGAGTAGCACCCAAAAAGGAATATGGGGCTCCAAAATAAGCTTTGCTGTGGCTGATGATTTTGCTTGCTGCATGTGTTCATACAGCCCTCTATGACATTTGCCTTCTATCTAATAAGTTGATGTTGAAACATGTTTGAACTGTGAGCTCTAAGTCATTTAAGATCTTACTGGAATTAATGCTTAGCTGGCTGTTCATAGGCAGTTAATAGGTAATTAGTCCTGCTTGGTAAGTCCTGTCTTAGTGCTGGCACAGCCAAATTGATGTCCTTTCATAATAGATATTATTTTTCGTCCTTTTGGGAAGTGGATGAACTGTTTTATCTGGAGCTTCATGAGAAAAAACTGCTGGAGACAGTTACCTGCCACTGCCTTAGTTGTCTTGAGTGGCTCATGCAGAGGCAATCCAGGCTGCAAGAAACTGCTGATAACTTTATAGTGGGAATGGCTTTCAGGCTTAATTGATTGTGTTTGTGAGTTCTCTTTATGCTTAATTATAAGGAAGGACCAGATAATACATAGATCAGGTAACAGACAATAGATCAGTTAACAGCATAGCTGAAATTAAAGGACTGTTTAAAAATCTGTGCAAATTGGGAATGTATTTTTCCATCCTTTTATACTGTAACATAGCGGTTTCATGTCTCTTTGCCAGTCTGTGGAGAAGGATGTGTTTGTGGCACCAGTACAGCACTACTGTAGCTCAGAATTTCAAGTACTACATGATAAGCATCAGAAGCTCACACTGAGCAAGTGATGTGCTGAGTAAAAGTTAGGATACTAACCTCCATATTCTAAACTAGACCAGGCTGCCCAGAGCCCCATCCCGACATGGGCATTTCCAACCTGGAAATGCTGATTGTGTAAGGATGGCTTGGTTCAAATTGAACTTCTGCTGCTCTTCTTACCTTTTCCTGGTACATATAGATGAAATTGCAGGAGGAATAATGTGACTTATGTTTCTAGTTTCCTTGAGGAATCTGAATGAGGGGAAAAGATATGACAGTCTACTTAATTAAGCCCTTGTAAACTTATTAACCTTTGTTCTTCTGAATGAAACAATGCTGAAGTTAGTCTAGAAGGGTCATATTAGGGTTTTTCATGTCCTTGTGTCTAGAGATTTAAAAGTACAGAGGCCTTTTTAACTGAGAGTTTAGTGTCTCTGGAAATCCTCTTTTCCCTGTGATGCACCTTGTGGTAACTCTCCACTGTCTAGCAGTTGGATTTCTGTCTCTGGTAGCTTTTCTGCTTGCTTTTTTCCAGATGTTGTCAGTCTGACTTCAGATGATTGACACCTTTTTAATGGAAGTAGAGGTTACCACAAATATTGGATTTCATTGGTGTCTTTTTAATTATGACTTGGTTATACATACCTGCTTCTTGTACCTTTCCTGAAACTTTCCCTGGAAAGTTGGGGATTACATTACACAAGGATTCCTGTTACATTGTCTGAGTGTCTCACTGATGTGTGGGTCAGTAATTGTCACTTAGCTGAGCTTACTGTGAAAGCATCAATGTCCTGAAGCATTGTAGAATCTGCTGTGAAGAAGCTTTTAATTTCAATCTTCTGTTTTGTGTTAGACCTTAGCTTGTCTATCAGAGTGGTTATAATGTAGATCTTAATACCTATCTTCTTCCATTATTTTTTTTCCCCAGCAGATCATGCACTTAAAGGGCAAAGGAGACCTTATGAGGGTACATGTGTAACAGGAAATGTGTTGTTTTGTTTGCACATAGTTCTTTCTGAGTAACTTTTGTGTGACTACATTTAATTTCTAGTTAATTAAGCATGACATTGACAGCTCACATCCAATATCTGAAGCTACTTCTTTCTTTTTTGCCCCTTTGGTATTTTGCAATATTGTACATTCACAGATACATGTACTATGCTTTAACCATTCTCCATATGTTTTCTAGAAAATCTCCTTTGGGTATCTGAAGTCCATATGGCTATGTATGATGAAGACCTTTTGAAAAATCCCTTTTATTTGGCCATTCAGAAGCGACGTCCTGATCTCTGCAGCAAAGTTGCAGAACTCCATGGTATTGTAAGTATAAATAAGTGTATTCTAAAATAACTTATTAAATAGCAGCAAATTTTTATTTAAATTCCAGGCTTCCTAAGACTCATGAAGATCAGTACAAGCCTGCAAAATGTTTTGTCTGCAAACATGGATCTCTTGGTAACTGCACAGTAGTAACAGATGGAAGTGATAACTTCTAACCTTCACAGGAAACTTATTTTCTTTGATACCAACTAGTTGTATATTCTTGCACTTGTGATTTAAATTAGGATTGGCTTCTTGAAATCCCTGGTGGACAATCACTTATTTTTGACAATTTTATATAGCAAATCAAAGACATTAAAATGAGTTAGAACAAAAAACTGCAATTCTGTAAAACTTCCAGTTTGAGTATCTTGCTGTAAGTGTTGATATGAAATTAAGTGTGTGGAGATTCCATTAAACTCAGCTTATTTCTATTGGATTATAAAATTGAACTTTAATTGGACAGGGTTCTTTCTATTACTTAAGATAGTGATACGATTAGTGAACAGATTTTAGCATTTCTGTATTCTAACGCCTAATGTCATTGGCATCCTTACCTTAATCTTATCCTTAATTCTTTGCATTAACTGTACTGCACGCTTGCGTGAACTTGCTGGCTTCTAGTATGTATTGATATCTCTGTGATCTTATGTGGGATTAAAAGCATATCTTTAAAGAAATATCTGTATATATTCAAGTTTAGTAAATATCTGTACAGTCTCAGAGGATTATTGGAGAATCAATGAGGAGTTGAATGCTGCTTGTGAAGGCAAGAATCTGTCAAATATTTCTGGAACTCAGGGACATTTAAAATTTTCTTTCTGTTCTTAAGTCTGATCTCTTATACTGGTGGTTCTGGAGCTGTTAAAGGAGCAACTCTACATTTCCAGGATGAAAGTATTCATATTGAGTTGTACTGCTGCTTCTGGAGAAGGAGGGATGTCATTTTAAGAGCAGAAGCAATTTGAAGATGCTATTTCTTGACAATGAAATGTATTTTCAGTGTGTATAGAGTTCCTGGTATTGAATGAGATCTCACACTTTGGTCATAATTTTTCCTCACTGAATAGTGATTTACTGTAACTTGAAAGTGCTCATCCACTGCTTTACTCCAAATGACTGAACTTGCTTTGAGAAAATATAGTCTGAATGGAGAATAACTTAATTAAAAGAAGAAACTCCAAAATTCCTTTGGATTAACAGTAGAAGTTTGAGCTTCTTGACATCAGAACAAATTGAAAATTAGATTAACATTGTGTAAACAGATATTAAAATGAGTCTTGCTTACTAGTCAAGAATTTGTCTTTATCTGCCAATCTATTGTAGTATGAAAGGCAAAAGCAATCAGAATTTAACTGGTGTTTTATTGTATTTATCTCCAAATTGTGATCTAACTCTATTTTAGGTATTAGTTCCATGCAAAGGAAGCCTTTCAAGCAACTGTCTTTCCAACTGCCAGTTTGAATCTTATGTACTGAAGCCACTAGAAGAAAATTTTCAGACCTTAAATGGAAAGGTATTTCCGTTTTGGTATCTTGGGGACACTGGTAAATGACTCCTGCAGTCGGTAACCAGCTGAACTAAGGGTGGTGACAGGAGCGAGCAAAGAGTTAGCACTAACTGCCAAAATAAGTGTCACTCATTTAAGACTCTGTTCTCCAGGATATGTTGCTTTCTAGTGAAAACTGTTTGGTATAGACTCGAATGGTTGTCCTATTTAGATGCCTCTGACTCCGATTTTCAGTTTACTAGTTCAGTGAAGTAACTGCCAAGCTTATCTGTGTTTTTTAGTTATGGAATTTTTGACTGTGTAAATGGGTTCTCTGCATTTCTTGCTGTTAGGAATCTTGTTGCCTGGTGTAAGGGCCATTTTCACTTAACTGCATCTTTAGATTTCATGCTGCCTGTATTGTATGCAGATGCAAGTTCATCAAGGGTTAAGACAATTAAGATAATACTGAGTAGTATCTGAGGCCTGATTTAGTAACTAATGCAAGGCCATTATAACCAATGCTAATGCTGCATAGGTTTAAGATGAATTTTTTTCTTTTCTGCTTGCCATTTTTGCAATATATTCTGAGATTTTGCACCTATTTGCAGGCAGTCATTGAGGTATTCCTACTGTAGGTGTTCACACAGGAATTCTTTAGGAGATAAAGCTGAGCATGAGAAACATGTCCAGGTTGGATGATGTCTTACTAAGCAGAACTCTAGACAACAAATATAAATTGCTTTTTTTTTTTTTTAATTCCCTTTTGCTAAAAGTGCTTGAAAGCTTGCAAATAGTTACTTGGTTTCAGATATTCTCCAAAGCTTCTTTAGTAGGGGGCTTGTAAGGAACGTGAGTAAAAGCAAGATTCAGCTAGCTGTTGTAAACTGCAGGAATCCCTGTTTCAGCCTACACAGCATTAGAATATGAAAAATATGGAGTCTGTGATTTTTCCATATTGCAAGATTCTCTTTTTTCCCTGGAGATGTAACTATGCAATGCAGAAGTCAGGGTAATTGTGTTTTTTTTGGAAATTTTCCACTTTTTTTTTTTCCCCAGGAGATCTTCATACAAGGAAATCTTGTCATCTTAGGAACTGGTTTTGACGATCATCTCTCGGTCCCTGTTCTTTTTGAGGAAACATTTTACAATGAAAAAGAAGAGAGCTTTAGTATTTTGTGCATAGCTCATCCACTGGAAAAAACAGAAAGCTCAAGTAGGTATTGCAGTGATAACAGTTGGCCTTGTTTGCACACAAGCAAATCATTATCTTTATTTAATGTGCTTTATTCATTCTGAAAAGTGCCGAGTTGACTGAAGCTCTCAGCATTTACTGATATGGTGGTGTGGATGTTAGTATGTTGCTGTAAAAGCATGAAGTTGGTGCCAGCCAAACTTTATTTTTATAAGACTTGTGTCCCAGTCTCCATGGTAAAGAATTATGGAGTACTTGATACTGCTTGGTGTTTTGTTTTGTTTTTTTTTTTTTTTTTTTTTTTTTTTTTTTTTTTTTTTTTTTTTTTAGCAAAGTTCAGTGTCAGTGTTGGCTGTTTAAAGGTAGAATTTAATCTCTTTAATCACACCTGTCTTCAGATGCACCATGGATGTACAAAGTTGGGTTGTGGTAGATTCATAGTGACTTCATTAGTGTTTAAAGGCTGTGTAGCATAGCTACATAGCAGCTCACTTGGAGGTAATCTGTCATATTTCATTTAATGTATTCTTTTTTTCCTAATATTGGAAGAGCCTCTTGATGAGGCTAGAATGATCTTTCCAAGGCTGCTACTCAAGCTGTGAATGTAACAGAATTTCCTTATGAAATTTTGTACCAAGTAAGTAACTGAAGCTACTTGACATGTATGCTTTTTCTGAATTAAAAGCATCCCATCTTTTTAAACAAGTAAGAATGTAAACAAATGACAAAATGGTACTGGGCAAATGTGAAAATAGTACTGTGAGTAGTGTGGACATTATGCTGGAAATAAAATAGCTGAAATACATAAAGACTCAAACTGTATTCTTCAGCTTTTAGCTATTGTTAGTTATACAGCAGAAGTGAGGTGACTTTCAGAAGTGAGGTGACTTGTAATTTCTAAGTAATTTGAAATGAATAAGATCTGAGCCTGTTATTAGTTGCCTTTTGAGTGCAGATGAAGGCCTTGCCTAGAGAAATTTTCTTGGAAAAGCTATATATAAGTATATGAATTTGAGACAAGGGATCAGACTGTATTATTTAGAAGAAAAGTGGATTTGGTTCAACATTTTCTTGATGCAACTTTGCCCTCATTCAGAAGAAAGGGTGCCTATAATAATAGGCTATTAAATAGACTATGTAGAAGTTCAGGATGTGGGTGTTTTATTTTTTACAGCTTGTTTAGAGCACACTATCTTCCTGCACTCAGTACTGTAATATGCTTTTCTTAAATTTCATGCCTGTCTCACGCTCAAGTTATGAGCAGCAATAAATTACCCCAGAGGAAAGGAGCATGCAGAATCAGTTTTTAGCTATTCCAAACAGATACTTGACATAAAAGGCAAGAGAGCTGGCTTTAAGTGTGACTATTTAACTGCAATATCTTTTCATAATTGAAAGCAACACCTTTGTTTAGAAGCACAGTAAGCTGAATTAATGTTTCATTATACACAAGTTGGCTTGATATCTGGAACAAGAAAGAGCTTTACTGTGCATGTGCATTCAATGTGTTAACTCTTAGGTTTCATTTTTAGGTGAATCTACAGCTTCATCAAATCTTTATTCTCTGAAAAATATTGAAGATGTTAGAGAATTCTTGGGAAGGCACTGTGAGAGATTTGATAAATACATAGGATCTTTCTACCGAACATTTAAAGAGCACGAACGGAAAAGCCTCCGCCATTACATAGTCAGTATCTTGCTGCTTGATGATTAATTTACTAAACATAATTTACTTCACTGCTTTGGATATCTTTTCCTGTTAAGATGTTCTATGTCAGAATAGTCCAGGGAGGAAGGTAGGTAGGGAGAAAAGAATTTGTAACTGTGAATGACTGCATCTTGACTGTTATGTAAATGCAGCTTTTAGCTAAAGATCTTACTTTGCTTTTGTTGATACTGTATGCTTCTAAGTCAGAGAAGCTCTCCTTTCTTTGCTCTTTTATGCTTTGTTGCTTCATATCATTAACCCAGATCTACTTTTTCTTTTCCCTTCTAGGATTCTGTCAGTGCACTTTATACCAAATGTCTCCAGCATCTTCTGAGAGATTCACACTTGGTAAACACATCACTAAATACATAGTATGTAGCTTTACTTAAGCAATAAATCATTTAACTCTCTTGCTCTTTATGTGGCTGTTCCTTTTTTAGAAGATGCTTGCGAAGCAGGAGGAGCAGATGAATCTGATTAAACAAGCAGTTGAAGTAAGCATCTGAAATGAAGGAAGACAATTGGCAAGCAATTTTAGCTTTTCCTTTCCTTTCATGTCTAAGTTACTGTTTGCTTTTTTTTTTCCAACAGATGTATGTCCACCATGCTATTTATGATCTAGTCTTTAAATATGTGGGGACTATTGAGGCAAGTGAGGTAAGTTTGTTTGATTGCTGAAGATCAATTACGTTAATCCAATGCACTTTAAACACTTATTACCTTTCTTATGATTAGGATGCTGCTTTTAACAAAATCACGAGAAGCCTTCAAGAGCTCCAGCAAAAAGACATTGGAGTAAAACCCGAGTTTAGGTGAGTGTTAGTTTTTGAGCAGTCACTGAGATCCTATCTCAAATAGCTTTCTGGCAGGCCAAAAAGTTATCCTTCAGGCAACAGTAAGTTTTTATTATGCTTCATTCCTTTGAGATAGAAAAATTGTATCATTTTAAGGCAGTTGTTTCATTGAACTTCTTTACTTTTGGGGTTTTATGCCTCCCATTCCATCTACAAGGCACAGAAATGCAAGTGTAGGGTAGAGATAGAAATGAGTTAATACCATTCTTCATTTCAGCTCTGGATAAGTTCAGACTTGGATTTTGGGCATCCTGCACAGAAGCTCTGGTGCATGTTGACAATTTCTTTCAAATTATTTTGTAGTTTTAATATACCACGTGCGAAGCGAGAACTGAGTCAGCTGAACAAATGTACTTCCCCTCAACAGAAGTTACTCTGTCTACGAAAAGTGGTACAAATTATTATGCAGTCTCCTAGCCAAAGAGGTCAGTAAACAGTGACTTAAAATAAAGCTCTGAGATTATTTATTTTTTTTTTTTTAACATCTATGCACTGTGGTATACAAACACCTGTTTGAATTGGTCTTGTGCGTTAAGCAAGTACATTCAAGTCTGCAGATATCTAAATAAAATGATTGCAACATGAGCACTTCGCTTTATGATAAGAGTGAGCTGAAGTACTTGATTAACTGTATGTTTTAGCTAGAGCATGTGACAGGCTTATGTAATCTAGGACTTTCTCAGGTAGGGAAAAAAATGTCATCCATTTAAAACACTGAAGGTTGCTGTTGGCTTATTCTTGTCTGTGCTCTGTGATAATCTTGAAATCAGAAATATACAGACGTATCACTGCAAAATGCAGTGTGGGGGGGCAGGGTCAGGCAAACCTTATACTGCACTGAGAGTGCCACTGTTGATTCTGAGATAGGAAAGTACAGACCTGTTGGTCTGATTCTTATTTTATGTAGCTTGGAAAGGGAAGATCCTACCAATAGACAAACAAAGTGGTGCACTAGAATACTGCTTACTTCACAGCATCACTTTCTTTCTCCTGGATGGCCCTTTAGATATGAAAAAGCATGTCAATGGACAGTGTTCACCTTCAAGCCACTGTTCTGACTTCTCCAGTGAAGAAGGAGGGAATACTAATTAAATATTGCAGCTGTATTTGTTTTTTTGGCTTCTGGGAGTCTATTTTTAGAGAGAGATTGAGAACATACTTTCAAAAGATTGCATTGGTTACTAGTCAATTGAGAGAGCTGACCATTAGTCTTAAAAGGCAGAGCTACATTTATAGGCATTTAGTTTTGGTTTGAACTGTGAGATTACTAATATCAGATATAAATTCTTTCTTTTAGTTAACATGGAAACCATGTGTGCAGATGATCTACTCTCTGTCTTGCTGTATTTACTTGTAAAAACAGAAATCCCAAACTGGTATGTAACTACTTTGGCTGTACAAAGCTCTATCATATTGTATATAATGGTGCAGTGGGGTCAAATGTTTCTAGTAATAGCCTACCCAAAGTCTAAGAGGGGTAATGTGATACAGAAAACTAGTCAGATAAACAGCAAAGATGTGACAGAATTCAGGACTTACTCAGAATTCAAGTGTTGTTTGTTTTGATTCCAAATCAGGAAATCTGTTGTCATGGGGGAATCTTCCATTTACTGGATCTGCATGTTTGGTGTGGACTTAGTGCTGGTTCATCCACATTTGCATTGGAACTGCAAAACTTTATGCAGTTTCTAGATGCTTGAGATATGTTATATGGAGAAATGTGATTTGAATGCTTAGTTGCTTGCTAGCATATGCTCTTATGGTTATTTCATCTGTTGGGAAAGGTATGTATAAACCTTTCAGGTTTATCTGGACAGTAGGGTTGGTATATCCCAAATATCAGATGCTATTTATTTAATGTGGTACTTATGATGCTTGAAACTTGTGAGACCTTATTTCTTACTGCTGTCCTTACCTTGTCCTTCATATTTATTATATCTAGTTTTTAACTTTGTATCTCATGATGAAGAACTGAAGTGTTAAGATCCTTCTGCAAAGCTCATAACAGCTATGATAATGCCAGCCTACCAATCTTTCTAGAAGTTTTTCTTAACTCACGTGTAATATCTGCCTGGATTGTCTGAAATGACCCGTGATATTAAAGTATGACATGTTGGTGTCAACTTTAATGATTCATGGTTTTAACTTTATTTCAGGATGGCCAACTTGAGTTACATCAAGAACTTCAGGCTCTGCAGTTCGGTGAAGGATGAATTGGGATACTGTCTAACCTCAATTGAGGCTGCAATAGAATACATACGACAAGGCAACCTCTCTGACAGATCAACAGTAAGCTACTCTTAAAGTCTGTCAAATGTGATTTTGATAAGGGTGCACAGCTATGTACTGTTGTGGTAAATCCAATCAGAAGAAGCAAAGAGCTAACAAGTTCATTTTTCACCCTTCGAAGGTTAGGAGGCAGCTGTGCCTGAAGCAGAAGCTAAAATGTTAGAATGAAGTGCCAGTCCTGTAGCAACACATGCTCACTGTACACTTGAAGGAGTAGGTAAATCTGAAGTAAATGCGTCTCTTCATTATAACTAGGAACAATGACATCCTTTTTTTTTTTTTTTTTTTTTTTTTTTTTTTTTCTTCAAGAGCTGAATTTTAAGAAAGTTTTTAATACTTTCTGTCTTCATTCTGTTGTGGTTGTGAAAGCAATGCAGTACATTATAGTAGGCATAGCTTGAACTTAAACACATTTTTCTTGAAATTTTAAAAAGCTTAGCTAGCAGAATGAAGATTTACTGGATAATTTTACATTACACTGCAGTTGAAGTTCTTTAAAAATAAAAGTGTTTGAGGTGCACATAACTCCATTACACAAAGTTGATAATTTAGTGGGAGTGCAGGACTGTATCATATTAGATAGTGCTTGAAGGTCAAATTTGTTTCTCAGGATTTCTAACACAGGGACTAGAAGTTTGTGGATCTGTTGCAGCTAGACCTTCTGTCAATCAGGTCTAATCTCTTTGGGGATCCAGGATGATATTGATGTGACTTTAGAAACTTTTGTGCTCTGAAAACTTTCTAGCTTATTAAAGATATTCAATCTTGAATCTTCTGCTCAAAAGAAAATAAGTCTACTATTGCAAAATGGTTTTTTTTCATGCACTGTTATAGAAATCAAAAGTAGCTAACTCAGAACTGGAATGAATTTGATGTGTCTCAGTCTGTCCAACTGCAGAGTACTGGAATGTAATTGCAGGAGCCATACTAATGGTTCAGTGTGCAGGGCTTGGAATGGGACAACCTGGGGCACAATCTTAAACACTTAACTATCATTTTAGTCATTTTGCTATTTGTGGCTTTGTTTTTTGTTATTCTCTCCATGAATTTGTCATGCATGTGTTGGTTTTGTACACAAAAAAACCCACTTCCTTTTTATGTGTAAAGAAATTATGGTACTACATGTTTGCAGTGTTGTTTCAAATTGTTAAGGAAAAAAAGAATAAAAATGTTAGTTTAAAAGGAAAACAACTTGCCAGTCAATTTTGCTTCCTGCAGTCACTTGGCTAACATTAATAATTAATACAAAAATAGCAGTGCTAATGGTCTAGAAGGAGAACTGAGGCCAAAGTGGAATTATCTTCCACAAAAATATCAGCAAGTTGAAGAAAATAAAAACTGTTTCTGATTAAGTGCCTGCTTCTATCTCTTCTTACACAGCTAAGGCTAGCTTTCCTTTTTTATGAACTGGAATTGCCCTTAGTGATTATAACTTCCTGGTAAGTGTCACTGCCAGTAAGATATTGTACTTATTTATCTGGGAGCTTGTCTTGAAAGATGAACTACATCTCAGTCTGTATGGGGGCAATCCTATGCAACTTAAGTGTCTGCACCAGTATACAGTGTTCAGAAGAGCAAGCTTTCTTCCATATCTCAGCTGGATCATCTCCAGACTTGAACTGCAAGTTCCCTGCTTTCTGCCTTTTCTCTTGTGTGTATGAGCAAGCAACAGGAATTCTCCACACCTCCTATCACAGCAGTCAGCATACTAGATGAGGGGGGCGAACAGGAGTCTTGAAGACAAGGAAATGAGTCACCCCATGGTCTCTAGCACAGTTTAAAAGGAAAGACCATCATCCCTACTGCAGGTAGAAAGGAAAGGTGATACACCTAGTTTCTGCTTCTTTGTTGTAGCAGATAGCCCCACCATGGGAACTGAAAAAGAAAGTAAGGAGATGGATGAACATAAAAGAAACTTCTGACAATTCCGTTCTCTTCAGAAACCTAGCAGTTTAGGTATTTCCTTTATTCTGTGTTAAAGGAGATCTGCTTTCTGCTTAAAAGCAGCAGTTGTCAGATTGATGTCCCATGGCTTCTATTTCCAGATTGTGCTTGAAAGGTTTCAGGCTCTGAGCAAGAACATTGCTGTGCCCTGGGCCTTCATTGCAGCTCCTCATGTGGCTATGTTTAATTTTATAGTTGGCTTCAGATGGCGTTTCTGATGGCTGACTAATGCTCTTGTCCAATCCCTAATGAAACCAACTACAGAAGGAGAACTCCACAGGGAGCTAATGTACCCTGTGGGATAATGGTATATCATCTTCAATGTCAGAAAGAAAATTGCACTTAAGAAAAACTTACCCAGTTCTTTGCTAAAGATCATGCAAGCCTTGGAGAGACACTTTCAGTGTGGGTCAAAAGGAGGACAGAAACATGCAACTGATAGTGTGAAGGACTACATTTTGTTTCTGGTGCTGGTCAAACTTGTTTAATGGGGTTCTAGTCTAATAAGTGTTGGACCCTTGTTAAATTCCTGTGTACAGCTACTGCATGGTAAGACCCAATTTAGAGAGTTGAAGGTGGGTATGAAACAGGGACTTTCTTGAAGCTGTGCACAAGAAAATAGGTAGAATTTAGACTCTTGAATGGAAAGAGCTGTAGGTGGCCCTGAAGTTGGAACTGAAGAAGTGCATATAGGAGGGCAGGTAGGGAAGTTTCTAACACAAGCTGAGGTAAATAAGGTTCAGGGAGTGGGTTGAAGAGGGAGAGAAAGTTTTCACAAGCTGTAAATGGTTATTGGTGGAATTATTCTGGATAGGTTGCTGTATAGAGCAACCTCTTTGGGTGCATGCATCTCTTTGTATAAAGAATCGCATCAGATAAAAACATCATTAATGTTTGGTTGTAGGTTAAATAAAGCTTAGAAACAGCTGAGCTTAGAGCTCCCACTCTAAGCAAAGCTTTATTTTAATTATTGGAGTGGAAGTTAAGTTGCTACAAGCAATTTTGTCTTTGAAGGACTTATTTTGGTATTTCAACCAATTCCTGATTCTTATGCCATTGCTTTTTTTCAAGTTCTTATTTATAAATATGTAGCTTCATCTGTAATGGACTTCTTCCTTACTCATGTAATAAAATGACAGACATATCTCTTCACATAAGGGTTACTGTCTTAAATAGCTCCTTGTTTTTTTCCATATTTGAAATGCTTTTCATGTAAAACGCACCATGAAAGGGACAGTATTAAAGCTATGCTAAGTTTAGCTGCTTTTTGAGATTCTCTATAAAATACAAAGCATGCAAGCAGCTAATGAAATTCTTCAGTGATTTGAGTATTAAAGCTTTAAAATTTTTCATAGCTAATAAAGATTTTGATCAATTTTTTTTTTAAACGGAATTATTTCTGATCACAGGTAAGAATCTATCCAAGGCGATCAGTGCTCACGTACTTCTATTATTCTGAGAAGATGGACATGGGTATCTTTAGCTGAAGTGCCTAGATTTGAAAAACTGTATGTCTCTAAATTCAAAACCAATGAAAATAATTTCACATCAGCCAACAACTTTTTGTTCTTAACAAGGTGAAATCCAAGCTAACAGTTTTTCTTCTGTTATTATAGAAAAAGCAAAACAAATGGCATAAATAGCTGAACACAGCATGCCTTCCCAAATAGTTGAGGCTTTAAAAGCTGTCAGTTAAATTAGCTACGGTGTTAGGAAGGGTGATCTTATAAACATACAACCAAATGACCATGTAGACATGTTAAGATTGTACAGACTGACTGACTACTGAGTTTACAAAGATACCATGTGTTTTAGGAAGGAGGTTTTAATATTGTGATGGAGAACAGATCCACATCCAGGTTGCAGCTGCTCGGTTTCTACTGCAGTCTTGGATTATTTATCCATTCTAAAACGTCAACGTTTGAAGTATTGAAAAAAGTTCTGTAGATAACATACTGTGAAATACAATACTGAACCTTCATCTCTGTAGACTTCTCAGATGTTTCTAACCTTATTGGCTTTAACAACAGAGGATTTTTTTAGGCAGCATTGCAAGAGAGGTGTTGATTTTGGGACTTGATGAAATTTCAAGAAAATCTGAATTTTTTACTGGCCGTAACTTGTAATTTTTACTTGTAAATGAGTATTTTGGAAATTTATTTACGTATTTTGTCTTCAGGAATCTGACAGGCTGTATGACAAGTTGCTTTTAAAACAAAGGATGAACTTTTTATCCCAGATGTCTACTACTCCAACAGATTGCTTATTTAAGGTAACTTTATTGGCAGAACTACATATGTACTTATTTCATATTTATATGCTGTCCTTTGTGCGATTTTCTGAAATGTGACACAGCGTTAATTATATTTGTTCTGCAAAATGTGTTTTAGTAGCTGATAAAAGTATGTTTGTGTTTTTGTGCTGAAATGTTACCAAGTTAATATGACTGTATGAATTCTGGTGCTTAAGAAATATGGACTCAGACAACAATGAAATGCTACTGCTATTGGTATTGATCAGTCCATTTAAAGCAAGTATGTAATGCTAGTAATTGCTTGTGTCTCACTACCTTTAGTGCTTAAAATTTAAGAGATTGCTGAAATAACTTAAACATAGTCACCTGATAGCTACTTCATGTTATGTGCTTATCTCTAACTGTTCTAGAAGAATTTTCCTTGAACAAGGAAACAAAACAGAGCTTCTGATTATATGTGTTTGCTGCTTATGGCTAGAGACGTAGTAATTTTATAGAAATGGTTTTGCACAGAGCAGCTCAATTTTGTGACTGAGTCTAATTGTTTTAATTTTTTTTAATAGAAAGCGAGGTAAGCCAAGAACAGATAATTTTTAATGCTGAATGCCCATTAAAGGGTTTTGTTCTGTGACATTGTTCATTTCTGCTTTCTACCGGTTGAGTATGTGTCATTCATGATCAGTTTCTTTGTTTTTGTGCTTTGGTAAATTGTTTTTCTAAATTTTTGTGAGGATGGCTTTTCACATCAGTTCCTCATCCTATTTCTTCTCTTGGCTTTTTGTAGCATATTGCTTCAGGTAATCAGGAGGAAGTGGAGCGATTACTAAGTCAAGGTGACAGTGATAAGGACACTGTACAAAAAATGTGTCATCCGCTCTGTTACTGTGACAAATGTGAGAAGCTAGTTTCTGGGTAAGCACTTTTTATCTCTGCAAATGCAGGAAAAGCTATGTAAGAAGTGTTGATCTAAGATTTACTTTAGGATGTTGGTAGCACTTCAGGATATAATAGAGAGCTTATGTTCATGTAATTTGAAACAGCAGAAGAAATATTAGGGTACTGAATGCCTTGGATCCAGGCAGATTTTGTGATGGAGGCTGTATATCTTTTGGTAAGTGTGATGTGAAATGTTTCTTCTCTTGAGCAAAACTTACACATCATGGACAAAAACACTCTCAGAAGACCTAAAAGACTGGATAGACTAGCGCGAGAAGTTAAAGGATAAGGAGTCCCAGCATCAGTTTCTTTCAGCCTTGGCGGTTTCTCTCTCTTCATCTCGTCATTAACCCTGCTGCATAGGTAATTGAGCTGCTTTTAAACCACTGTGTTTTATAGGAAACTGAATGATCCTTCAATTGTCACTGCATTTTCCCGAGATGACCGGGGATATACGCCACTCCATATAGCTGCTATTTGTGGTGAGTCTCATTGGTTTTCTTTGCTAATGTTTTCACCTTCTTATGTTCTGCTTTTTCCTGTTAAGATCTTTTCCAACTTTCACTATACAGTGAATTTAATGTTGAAGTGTTTTTAGCTATGAGAACTGTAATCTCAGTCTATGCTGAAGTTGCTGCATTTTCTTTTAAGCTCTTTTAAGTTTTTTATGGGCAGGTTATTGTTTGTTTGCCAGCGGTTTACTTTTACCTCCCATGGTTCATTCTTCAGTTGTGAAAAAAGTTACAATTTCATCAGAAGCCAGTTGTGTTTTTAAAGAACTTGCAGATTGAGAAATTAATAATTTCTTTCTCCTGTAGCTGGCTGTACATGGTAGATCCTGTACCATATTCTGTCTTGTAACGTTCACTGTACCATTGATCTTCAATTTTTTAGAAGTTGAATTAATTTTCTTCGTGCTTCCTTTTTTAACCAGCTTCATTCTTTTATTATTATCTTGAGTCCTAACATAGGAAAGGTTTGTGTGACAGCTTTATTTTCTTACTCAGAATACAAAACTTGCTCTTAACTGGTGTTTTTTTTGCAGAGTCTTGACCACGTGTAACTTACAACAGAAAATACCCAGTGGGAAGTAAATATACAGCATGTAGAAGGATAGCATGCAGAAATGGAGGTTATCATGTTTGAATGTGAAAAGTAGCAATGTTCTTTAGGAAAGTTACTTCTCTTTTCTAATGACTGTGTATTTTCCAAGGGCAAACATCATTAGTGGATTTACTAATAGCCAAAGGAGCCATTGTCAATGCTACAGATTACCACGGTTCAACTCCACTTCACCTTGCCTGTCAGAAGGGATATCAAAACGTTACAGTAAGCACTAAAAGGCTTAATTAGAAATAAAAGCAAGTACTTAACCTAAATAATAGATATCTGACTCTTAGTAAGCTGTTCTACTGTTACAGTCATTTAGGTCTTCTCAGAAGGTTTTTCAAGACATGTACGTGCTGTCAGAATTGAGGATCTTTCAGCATTTTTATTTTTATATTTTATGTTTTTCTTTACTGGGAGGTTTTCTGCTGTTCATAATAACCAAGTAATTGACAGCTGTGAATGCCTGAGAATTAACCCATTTGATTAATACAAATCTCTGATATGTAGTATCAGTGGACAACCTGTTAACTTTTTGCTCTTGGCTAGGACAAAAGAGCCATTGCAGTCATTGGGATTAATAAAATTTCTTCAAATTGTGTTTAGGATAGACTGCCTATGTTGTGTATTTGAATTTTGTATATGTGAAATCCTTGAGTTACCATGGCCTAAACAATTCTATCTCTTCACCACTATAGACCGCTAATGTGCGGGGTAAATGATTGTGTGATATCTGTATTGCAGTGTTGCTGCAGTAAATGATTCATTTTTTCAAGGACAAATCTGAATATGTAACCAGCAGCTTTATTTGTTTCTTGGATTAGGGAGAAAAAGAAATACTGTAATGCCAAAAGGGACTGTTAGTATTGGAAGCAGGAGGGACAGACAGTTCTTCATGAAGCGTTTCATCATACTAGAAACCTAAAGGAATATACAGAGTAACAATTGTTTCTGTATTAATTTTTAAGTTATTTATATGTCTGCTTTTATTTTTCTTCTAAGCTTCTCTTATTGCACTATAAGGCAAGTACTGATGTTCAGGACAATAATGGGAATACTCCACTTCATTTAGCCTGCACTTATGGTCATGAGGATGTAAGTAATTGTTTTGTAATAAACTAAGTGGACATCTAAGTGGAAAGGAATTAAACCATGATACCAGTTTGCACTAGACTTCCATGTTTTAAAAAGAAAATAAATTGGAGGGTAACTGTTTAATGCTGTAAATTAAGACTTTATTCAGTACTTCATAACAATTTTAATTATACATTCACATTAAATATAATATTGTGCTAATTTAGTTATTAAACAAAGAGTTAAAATCAAATAACACTCAAGTATAAGAGCCTGTCTTTTAGGCAATGGGTTATGTGGAATGGGAATAAATATATATAGGAATATATAGGAATGAAAACAAGCCATTTAGGATTGCACGTTATATGAATTGGAGACTATACAATAATTTATTAATGGCTTTCCTTTTCTTTCCAGTGCGTTAAAGCATTAGTCTACTATGATGTGCATTCCTGTAGACTAGATATTGGAAATGAAAAGGGAGATACTCCTCTCCATATAGCTGCTCGTTGGGGTTATCAAGGGATCATAGAAGTGCTTTTGCAAAATGGGGCAAATCCAAATACTCAAAACCGGATGAAAGAGACTTCGCTGCAGTGTGCATTAAATTCCAAGGTACTGTTGTTTATCTTCCAGCCTCATTTCTCTTCAGTGTAGTTCCACAGAAATGTGGCTGCTTACCTGTTAAGAAGATTTTGTACTTTAATACTATTTAAGTTAAAACGTATGTTTGCTTTTGAGGTAAAATGGTTGTGTTTTAAATCTAGTAGTATGAATGCAATCTCTCAGTAGTACAGAACATAAATTTGTAAACTGGTACTTTTAATCTGCTCAATTGTGATCTGTTACTAATATTACGTTGTCAGCTAATTTATGTTTTGGTTGGTGGAGTTACGTTGGTTTTCTTTAATATTTTTATGCAGATTTTGTCACTGATGGAATTAAACTATCTAACCTTTGAGCGGGGACAGAGTGCTTCTGAGGTAACAACCAATGGAAATCACTAAAGATTGTTTTTTTTTTTCTTACATTTAACCTGCTTAATCTGATGCAAGTTTTTCTGTTTTTTTTTGTTGTTTGTTTGTTTTTCTTTTTCCCAACTTGAAGTCACCACTTAGGTCTCCTCAGCACTCAACAGAAACTTTCAGCAGAGGATCATCTGTCTCTAGTTTGTCATCAGCATCAATTGATGTAAGGCAAGATGAAGTGAAGAACAGTTATAAAGAGGTAAGACTGAGGTAAAAGCAACGTGAGTGAACCTAGGAAGAGCAATATTGTGTAGGACTGTTTTAAACTGCTTCTTCAAAATATCCTTTTTCTTTTCTTTTTTTTTTTTTGCTTCATTTGGGACCTTAAATCCATACTTTTGATTTATGCCCTCCCAAGGCTGTCATGTAATCACTCCTTCTGATACTTCTGTTTGTATTTCGTTATCTTCCTGTTCCATTTTTTCCAATTTGATCTCCACAGTGTCTTTGTTTCCGTCCATATCATTTCTGCATTTTAATTCTTTGCATTCCTTCTGCTATAATGTTCTCCTCTTTCCAAACCTTCCTGCATTCTAAAAATCGTCAGGAAACTTTACATCTAAGTTTGCCAAAAGGACAATATTAATTCACACTTTGGTATCTATTTAGCCTGTGAGAGCCTAGATGTCAGAGTGTACTTCTCTGTGCACACAGGCTCTGTAAATGAGCTCTAATGTATGTAAAACTTTACCTGATAGATTGAGGATTTGCTTTTCCTTGAGGGAACAAATTTATCGCTCATGAGAGCTAAGACTGTAGTTCAAACCAGGGGAAAAGATTACAAGCAGCTTACACCTTATATTCTTGGGGTTAATGACCTCTTCCTGTAATCCAGCTTTAGGTCAGTTCTGTTTGCCAGGTTTCAAATGGGCTCACTGCTGTTATTCTTACTAAGCAAAGAGACAAGGGCCTAATCCTGAGAGTTCCTCATAAAGGGAATGCCACCGGAAGTAATGGGAAACTGATAAGATCAGTTTTTCAGACTTCAAGGCTTAGATCATGGATTAAGGGAATGCAGTGGGGTCTTTATTACTGCTGGTTATGGCATATAGCCTTGAGCATCTCATTTACAACTTAGAAAAGAAAAAGAGCTAGATATGTAAATTTGGAATGTCATTTGTTGGAACTGATAATTCTTAGTACAATTTCTATTCAGCAGCAGAAAAGCTGAGTATGTGAATAAGTTACAGTAGACTTCATCAAGTGGCTTTGTTTCTTTCATTTTTACATTTAAAGGAGAGTACTTACCTTCCACAGAGGAATGAGAAAGCAAGCTGGGAAGATGGAGGAATGCATGAAGCAAACATTTTAGCCCGAGTACTCTTAATGAATAATCCATAAGCTGCGTAATAGATTTATGTATTTCTTCACTGTTAAGGCCTGGGGCAGTTTTTAGAACTCTAAGGAAGTTGTTTTTGGAAAGGAATTATCAGAGCTTGTGGGTAACTTGCTATTCCTGTTAGGTATCTTATATGTGATAAGACTGATCCCTGAAAATCATTAAGAGCTTCTGTGATGACATTATTCTGTATGATTAGGGAACTGTGCTAGGGAAATTTAAGGATGGTACAGATCTTCTTAATATATTTGGTCCATTTTAGATGTGCATATGCAGAGGATACAGCTTACCTGCCTTCACATGTCTGAAAGACAATTGTCTTAAGTTTAGTCGCCTGTTTTTCTCCTGTTAGTTAGACATCTTAGTTAGACATCTTAGATGCTTAATTTGAGCTCAGCTGTACTCAGGTGTTTTTTGTCTGCATTCTATTTTGCAGGTACCAGGGAGGGAGTTTAGATTTATACAGATGGCTTTTAGACATTGTAAGTTGGGTAAAAAGAATGCTGCCTTGAGGGCCTAGTGCATGACTTCAAGGAACTTCACCTTATACTAGAACTGTAGTAATGTGGAAGAACAGAATTTAGTAGCTTTCCTAAAAGGAAATAAAAAGGGGTGGAGAGATTTTATTTAGCCTCTTTTGTCTGTACAAGATTTGTCCTGTTCTGATAAAACCCTGAAGGAGATCAGACCAGTGAAATATGACTTCCTTTTAGTTTCATTCTTCCATGTTTGCTGTAGCAAATATTGCACTCACAACCTGCTTGTCTTCCATCTGAGATTCCCTTCCTACTTTACATAGCTGCAGAGAATTCTGAAGTATCCTTAAAAGTCACTTGCTGCTCTTGCAGTCTTTCACCGCTCCGCATCCACCGTTAGCACTGTCTTGGCTGACATTACCATTCTGTTTATCCAAATGTAACATAATTTAAAGATTCTTAACTTTACTTGTATTTGTAACCTGGCATAAAACAATAATAAAACTCCTTCCAGAAATGCTATGGAAAGGGGCTGATAGTTCATGCACAAAATGAAGAGTTAATCAGAAACATTTTATGTACGTTCATGCCTTTTAAAAATTAAAAACTTTCTATCTTGCTAACAGCTTTCTGATAAATATTTCTGTTTCCCAGAATGTAGTAGATCAACTAGATCTAATAGTAGTCAACTTAGAATAGGTCAACAATTCCTTTTTTCCCCACCCTTTCAGAAAAGTGAAGACTACTTAAAGTACTGTAGTGATGAAACATAAGCTCGATGTTACTGGTGTGTTAATTGCCATTAGTAACATAAGTAAAGCTGTGCACTTTCAAGGAGTGTCAGTTTATTTCTGTTGCACGAATAATAGTGCCTCTCTTGAGTGATACTGTCATATATGCTTTCTAAAAGGAGTTTTCCTGATAACGTGCTTTCTGGAACAGTGAGAAGTAAAAGTATTTTATTGCTATCAGTTATACCCTTTTGTACAGCATGCTGAGCATTTGTTATAAATGTGTGGAGATGCAGCTGTAATGAGCAGTCTTTATCATATTTAGATAAAGATTGAAATGCAGGTCTAGCAATGCAGGTCTAGCTGTTACTCCATGATATATTCAACTTGAGATTGAACTCAACTGAAACAACTTTGTTCGTACAGCAGTGTCTTTGGTGATGTTGGCACAGTGCTGGAATAATTTGCTGAAGTTGACAAGAGCCCAGACAGCAGTAGTTGTCATCAGGGCAGGAGTTTCACTTGCATAAGGTTTTCTTTAGTTTTAAATTCACAACAGTAATGTATTGTCAACTGCTGCTGAAGCAGTGCAGTAATGTGTAGCAGCTTATATGGCTTTCCCTATATGTGGACAACTTGTGTTCTATTTAGGTAACTACTATTTATCTTTAATTGATCTCCAAATGATTGTGAATTCACAGCTTTTGTATTTATTTGTATTTAAAGGAAGGTGTTTTTTTGTTTAAAACTTCATTAGCAAATATAAAATGGCCAGCACTAACCCATCTACATTAGCTTAGGGGTTGGTAAGAGAGACAGGATTTTCCATGCGCAGCTGAATACTAACAAAGCAAATGAATTTTCTTCATACATAGGTGGAAAAACTCCTAAGAGCAGTTGCTGATGGAGATCTGGAAATGGTGAGTCCTAAAATGGCTGTTGAATGTTACTGAATTCCAATTTACCTCATTCAAATTGAGGAAGTTATTTGTAAATAATAAGGTAAGAATGCTTCACTTAGTATCTTCCTTCAGAAACAATCATGTAGAGCTTGTTTTCTACCAAGAATTTTCACTTGATGTTCTCAAATCATTTTACCTACAGTGCTTTGAGGGCTATTATTTTGACATTTTCATGACCGTTCAGTGAAGAAATGAATTTGGTTAGTATAACATAGTGTCACCTAAATGGGAGCTGTTGGTTTAATTAAATATACTCCTTTTAATTGCAGGTTTATATTACATTAATGATATTTATTGGGGCACTATTATGATTTTGGAAAAAAAGTTGTCACACCTGATAGAGCTATTACTGGGTCATCTTCATCAGAATTCTGTTGGTAGCAGTTTTTGAAAAGAACAAGAAATTTTCATGATTTCCAAGAGCTGAAATTGACCTTGAAAAATGAATCCGTGTGCACAGGAAACCACTGTTATCCCATTAACCCCCTGTACTCAGGCTATGGCGTACATAACAGAGCTTTACACTCCAGTGTGCTGGAAGAGGTAGAACAGATAACAAGTAAAATCCAAGGAGTTGGAAGGGAATTTTGCTGCTTGCTTAGTATTAGTGGAATCGTCTTTATTTATCCCAATATTCCTGATATACAAGGTTGCTATTTGTGTTTAATTTTTATGGTTTTTCTTGCTCTTGCTGCTCCCTAGGTTCATAGTGTGATTTTTGCACATACTGACTTTGGTAATCTTCTGGGGGCATTACATGAATAGCATCTTGTATTTCTGTATATTTTAGAATCCTCTTTTATTTTCTATTTTGGCCACTTTAAATAATTTTGTCCCTTATGAAATACTGCTATTTAAAAATGCATGCCTAACCAGGTATGGCTACATGCCTGCATTTCTGCATTATCTAATGGTTTGAATGTTGTCTGCTCTTTGTTTTGCAGTGTAAAGCAGTGTAAGTGAAAAGTGGGCCCTTATTTGGTTGTTGTGATACACTTTTATTTATAGTTTATGCTTAACGAAACCTTTTGTGACAGCAGTCACTACAGAATAGGAGTTACCTTAGCAGCGTACAACTTTTCTATAGTCTAGATCTCTCTTCAGTAGATGAGTTGATGTTTATAATAGTATCAGATTCAGGGCTGGTGTCCTGTAGCTTGGGATACTTGTTGTTTTGATGTTCTTTTGAGTTGCTGTGGCCATTTATGACCAGAAGTTTGAAAAATAAGATGTTTCCAATGACATTCCATTGAAAACTTGAAGGCGTTGCTTAGAAAACTTTTACAAGTTTTATATTTTCAAAACATACATAAGGCTGGATGTTTCTGATTTGTTTTGTACTTCACGGGACAAAAGCATGAACCTATGTGAGAATGCAGGATTTCTCTTCAGGAGGCATATTCTGAAACAATCATTTCGGTGATATGTATTTTGGGAGTTTCACATCCTAATCACGCAGTCGTAATAAAGCGATAAAGCGCAGTGCAAAATATATACAGTGTTAATACTGATTCTCTCATGTATTTTGTCCCAGTTTGATGATAAGAAGGAATTTATTTATCTGGAGATAGAGGAAAGGATCATGGGGAAGAAATGTAAATGTCATTGTTCTAGTTTATGGCATAGCTTAATCTTAGCAATTATTTCCAAGTCAGCCCTTAAGGCCTTTCAAGAAGCAGCAATATACCCGGCAGTGATATTTTCTATGGCCTTAGCAAATAGTGAACAAGACTGTATTACAATTAACTCTTCACAGATTTTGTCAAAATCTAAACTATCATAAAATACTTAAGGAAAATTAAATATATTGTTATAATCTGCTAGAAAATAAATATCTAGCAATGATCAAGAGATCTCGTCAGTGAGAAGCATTTAGAAATCTAACTTATGCATTCAGATGACAGAGTCACCTTATTTTTTATGGCCTTATTTCCACATTATTCAAGTTTATGTAAAATTTTTTGTTAGAAAGAGAACTGTTCAACTGGATGGCATGCATGCATATCAGCATATCATCTACAGCTTGAGTATCTATTCAAAAAAGGGTCATTTGAAAATTCTTATCTTGTTCTGACAGCCTGAGTTCTGTCTCCATAGGAACGAAAGCATCAGAAGGGTCATTAGTGTTGTAGATTTCTCCTCTGACAGCCAGTTCAGCTTTGCAAGAGGAGGCATTAAACAAAGTGCCATGGAACTGGAAGATGTAACAAAAATAATAATTATGCTCTGATTCTTCAGGAAGCCAAAAAAACGCAACTTTTGTCATTATCATAGCACCTGCAAACTTCAAAAGCAATTATATTTTAAATTAGAGATAATTATGTTAATCAGTGTAAAATGTTATTTTAATTAACTGACCCAATGACAGTTCTGCATTCTGAAAATGACATTCAGCTCACTTCGGTAAATCCTTTGTGTCTTCAGTGAGAAAAAAGTATTTGAGGACAGTGTAGAAGATCTGTCTAGAAAGGATTAATATGTTTCATTTATGTAGCAGCTTTTTGCAAGGAGGTATACAAGCTATACTTTCTATATGGTCATTTACTGCAATAATGGAGCCTTCACTTATTCTAAGATATCTTTAGTTTACACTGGATGAATGGATTCCAGTGTAAAAATGTATTTCTTCAATGGCTTTATTGCATAGAATTTAGTTTAAAATTAACTTGCAGTAAGTGTCACTGCATGCGAAGCCTTCAGGAACGGTCTGAATCCTAAGACTAGTTTCATTGAAAAGCTCTCTCTTAAAAAGTAGGCATTATACACTGAGGGGAAGTAAAACTGTCAAGCTTCTGGGAAGTAACAGACCTAGGAAAAATCAGTGCACCTGCAAAGCTTGGATATTGATTAAATGTTGTTATCCTTGTCACTTCTTATGCTTGTTAAAGGAAAAGATGAAACAAAATTCACGTTGACACAAGCTGGCACAAATCTTGATCTAATCATCATCTGAGCTAAAGGGATTTGGAAGGTTTGAGCGGAGGTGAATGTTGAAGTCTTGATTAGCAGGAAGTCATTTATAATTTACTTCACTGCTATACCTGGTGAATTTTCTAGCTGCTTTGTCAACAGTAACATTTGATGTTTTAATTTGCCTCAGGGGAAGTGATGGCAGGAGGTAGCTATGTAGTCTTCCTGTGATATTCACAAGTATGTGTTTGTGAAATCGTACTTGTATAAATGCAGATATGCAGATTTGTTAGGATGTGGATCTATAAAGGAGGACTTGCTTTTTCTACCAGGTACGTTATCTCTTGGAATGGACAGAAGAAGACTTAGAAGATGAAGATGATGCAGTCAGTACATTGAAACCAGAATTCTGCCATCCATTATGCCAGTGCTCGAAATGTGGGCCAGCACAAAAGGTTGGAATATTCGTTCTGTAAATAGAATAATTTGTGTTCATGTAATTCAGCTTCTAGCTCAAGGGAAATAGCATTCATATAGACCAACACCTCTGTATCTGTGTCCAAAATGCAATGAAATATGTACAGACCACAACAGAACTCATCTGATGATAGTAAATTGTACAAAGACTTATTTATCATGGAGTACAGAGGTTTTAAAATACACTTTTTTTAAAAAAAAAGTAAGGAAATGATTCAGGCTGCTTGGAAATAGAATGCCAATTACTTGCCCTTCAAGAAGAACTGCTACTTTTTAAGATGTACATCGTTGGATAAATCATTAGAGAATAAACCAATTTATAAATTTTCACTGCATTGGCTATTTTGAAGTAAAAGTATCCATAAAGAACAAAGATGTGAGATGGCTTATGTTTTTCTAAATTCCTCACTGCTACCTTACACTTATTTTGTGTAGGGTTTGTGGTTTGTTCTTTGATAAGTTGTTTCCTTGCACTTCTGAATATGGAGACCATATGTTAAAGATGCCACACCTGGAGAATGTGAAGTTCTACTGATGTTGGGGAAGGAATGGCACTGGCTTTGGCATTTACTTACCTAATGAAAAGCAGAAGTGATTTGTTAACTGATCTAGTTAAGCATACCTTTTAAAGAACACTGAGGACAGGCAGGATGAAAGATCTACCACTGTGAACATTAAGCACCCATGCAGTTTGTGAGAGGAGTAAAAACAAATACTGCTGTGTAAGCCACTTTTGAGGTAGTTTTCTTGACTCCCCATGGAGTCTGTGCTCTGGAACAATGATACCTGCACATGGAAAAAAAAAAAAAAAAAATTAGTTATTATATGTATTACCTAGAAGTATTATCTAGTGCAGTAAAATAGGTACGTAGTGTCTGCAGGCCATGAGTATTTGTGAAATGTAGCTCATAAAGTATTAACACCCAGTGTCTGTATGTTAACAGCATCCTAACAGCTATATAAAAAGCACTGGGCCTTACTTCCATCTCAACCTACACACCTTTTGTCCCTTTTTAATAACATGAACACTTTGCCAGGAATTTCTATATAGGGAGCTATCATACTGAAAGAAAAAGAGAAAAAAACTTGAAAAATACTGCGAAGGTGCTCTGATTCACCAGCTGTAAAGTCTTCAGTGAGGTTCTGTAGTTGAAGTTCTTGTAATGTCTGTCCAGCTGCTTGGTGTTTTACTTAGTAAGTATTTGATTGCATTTTGGTCGATGGAAAGTAACAGAATTAATTATTTTGTTTTGTGAACTCCTCAACAGAAATTTGCAAGGGTCCCTGCTAATGGCCTTGGTGTAAATGTATCAAATCAAGATGGTTTTACACCATTGCATATGGCTGCACTGCATGGACACTCTGACCTTGTCTCTCTCTTGTTGAAACATGGAGCCAGTATCAGTGCCAAGAATGCAGAACATGCAGTGCCTCTTCATTTAGCCTGCCAGAAAGGTCACTCCCAGGTAATGGCGCCTCTAATTGCAAGCTATTTAACACAGAGCCACCAGCAAAAAACTCTTCTGTGAAATTAGCAACAAGATAAACCAGTTAACAGTTAAAATTAATTTAATGATGCTTAAGGCTGAGGTGATGGTTAGTTGGTTTGTGTGGCCTAAATTATGGAAACTAGTATGATAAGAATTAGTGCTTTGCATTGTCATTTGTTTGGCAAAACTGAGACTTGTTTTCTTCAATCTTCTTGCTTCCTTGCATCCCTTTTTCATTCTCTATTTACAGATTTTTGCATGTAAAGAAATGTGCATGATTGCGGTTAGGTAGTATCTTAAATTGAAAAGTTATTTCTTTCAACAGGTGGTAGAATGTCTAATGAATTATAATGCTAAACAAAATAAAAAGGATGCATATGGAAATACTCCTTTAATTTATGCATGCTTGAATGGTCACTATGAGACTACTGCCTTGTTGTTACAGGTAAGATCACTGAAAACAGTCTTCAAAATACCACTTTTATATATTACTGGTGCTTGGTTAGGACTCAGATTAGTATTACTATTTAAGCTTTTCTCCATTAAAATTACTCAGAAAAAAAGTTTTTTTTCCTCTTCCTCTTTTCACAGATTTTGATGAGATAAATGTTACTTTGCGATTGTATAGCTAACTGCTTTTAAGGAACTTCTCTGTGGCACATGGCAGATTTTCTTGCTTGTGATTGTATCAAATTTTTTTTTCTTTTTTTAGCATTTTGTGTGTTGTTGTTTAGTTTAAGTCTCCTTTAGACTTGGCCTATCTAGAAGATACACACAAAAAATGAAATGAGTTTCTCTATGAAATTGTGGCTATGAGAGAGTAGGAAATAATAATGTGACCAGGTGGCTTATTGTTGAACTGGTGATTGCTAGCATATGCTTTTTGGTTTTGTATACAGCTACAAGGCTGTTGTTGCTTTGTTCTCGTTGATACATAGAAAATGAAAGGGGAGAGAAGCACAATAATAACGTGCTGTCTCAATTTTAGGCTGCTTTTTATTATCTCTGATTTTATTTTGCTGTCCAGCATGGAGCTTCTGTTAACCTTTCTAATGCCAAAGGAAATACAGCACTGCATGAGGCTGTGATAGGGAAGAATGAAGCCCTGGTAGACTTGTTGCTTCAGAATGGTGCGATGACACATATACAGAATGAAAGGAACTGTACCCCTGCAGACTGTGCTGAGCCGGTGAGTGCAGAAAGTTTGCTTCCAGCATTCGATTTTCTAAAGTTCCATAGGTGTAATGTAGAGCAAATGTAACTGCTTGTCACAGCAGCATTTTTGGCCCTTCATTGCCCAGACGTCTGTACTCAAAAGTTACATGCGATGTAAGACTAAGATGCCTGTTTATTGTGCCATGACTTGTGATATGTGAAAGCTGCAGTGCTTTTAAAATAAAAATCCTAGACAAAAAAGATGAGCCTAGGAAGAGTGAAAGCACATACATGTATGAAAATGTGAATAGTGGCAGAAAGAGCAGAAGAAATGCAGGCTGTAGGAGAACAAACACCCTGTTCTAATCAGTTACCCTGCTAGCAGTCTTGTTTTGCCACCATGTTTTGCCCTTCATGCTTTTTGATATCTTTTATCTTGTCGTCATCAACTTTCATTTTATTAATACTAGGTTATACGGAATTATTCTCTAAATGATTCCTACCTTATTGTACTTAAATAGCTTCTGACGTGTAGAATAGCAGCCACAAAATTCTGTACTGTATCAGTTTCAGTATACATATTATCAATTTAATTATAAATGAACTTACCCATCAATGGTATAATTTGAAATAGTAGACAAAGACTGCAAAAGCATTTTGTTACATTGCACCCTGTGGAACACAGGCTTTGTCCAGAGTCAAGCTGATATGAAGTCTTTATTTATAAAGAGGTATTCTTATGTACATTCATTTCAGCAGCTGACACACCTGCATGAACTGTAATTCTGAAATTGTACTTTTATTTCCTTGTTTTTATTTCAACACTGATGAAAACGGAAACTTCTGAAATTAAGAATTCAAATATCATTAAGTTGCTGGAAACAGCAGCAAGCTGTGTACCTGCATCAGCAGAGGAAGAAAAGGAATGTGAGCAGCATGCTGCTATCAAGATAAGAAGAAAAGGTACATGTCCTTTATCCACTGTTATGAATAAAAAGAGATTTAGGAATTAATCTGAGACAATATGATCTACATATAATTAAAGAATAGCCAACTGTTTTTTTTACAATAAAAATAAATATTATAAATAAATATAAAAATAAAAATATTTTTTACAGGAAACACTGAGAATAATATAACTAAATTCAGCAGACTTTTAATTACATATATGACATCTTTCACAAACTCAGTTTTCACTTCTTTGGTGCATAGCAGGGAATTTTACATACTAAATCATTTCATGCTAAAAAAAAAAAAAGCACATTTGAGATTATATAATTAACCATGCAATACTTCGTCCATTTCAGTGCAAAGAAGAAGGGATTAAATCACCTCTGGTTGTCATCCACATTGCCCTAAGACAGATACTTCAGTGTATTCTGTCTCTGAGATTATGGGACAGAAATCAAAGCTACAGAAATAATTTTCTAGGCCAGCAAGCAAGATTTGCAAAAGAATGCTTTTCTGTAAGTGGGAGTATTTAGTACAGTCTAAACCAATATATTGAGACACATGGTGTTGTTTGATGGTACAGCTGAGCTGATGTAGCTTATTGCCACTTAAAAGAAATGGTGTTACTCCTGGCCCATCATCACTTCATCACTCCTTCCCTCTGCTTCTGTTGTCCTTATCCACTGCTTCCTTATGCTGGCTCAGAAGTTTTTCAGATGATTTCCCAGCTGATACAGTTCTCCAACAGAGGAGATAGGGTATAACAAGTAACAAGTTTTGTGCTGAGCTGCACAACTCCGCATAGCAAAGGGCCTGCTGCCACCCCAGTTGTGGAAAGAAGACAGTTGAAGCTGCATGGCCAGGACAGAGGGAAAAGGAGAAGCAGAAGTGCCCATTTCAGCATCCATGAGTTTTAGTTAGACTTTTCGAAGTACCTCATCTGCTTCCTCAGGAAAGAATGTAAATATTTTGTTAAAATAAAATTTATCACCATATGCTGTTGCCAGAGACTGATGCAATCATTTCAAATATCATGGGAATAGCTTTTAAAAGACCAGCAAAAGACATAACTAAGAAGTATTAATGAAGAGGTGGAAAAGCATTAGTTACACACATTTGTAAAAATTGGAATGATGAGCCTCAAAGTCCAGAATTAAATGGTCTCTCCAGAATCTTGGCCAGTCGTGCTAATCTGATTAACAGTGCTTACTCCTGCAACTTAAAATGGTTTAAAATTTCCAAAGAGAAATGGTGACTGATTCAAGTTATTACTGCAAAGCTTTTTCGCCTGTCAGCAAATATGACTTTTCATTCAGAACTTTTTTTTTAATTCTTCATTGTGACTAAGTTGTACTTACAGCTGCCTATTCTTTTAAACCCTAGTGAATGAGCCATGTGAGAAAGCTGATGATCCCATGAACAGACATCAACTCGTCCAATCAATTAACAGATTTAACAAGTAAGCATAGATGCTTTCGTGGAAGTACATTTGTTGTTTCCCATAAGCAAACAAAGCATGTAACTGTTTAATAACGCCCAAAAGTGGGCCAAGCATTGTTGCACATGAGATATGACTAAGTAGATAGATACAACAGTAGATGTTAATCCACAGAGGCATAAACATTAATATCACCAGACAGATGTACTTGGTGGTGGTGAATGCCAGTGATGTGATGTGAAGCAGAAAGGGGAAAAGCTGGTTTCTGAAGGTAGTACTGGCAAATATATTTACAACAGTTTTTGCACTGGTACTTGCTATGCCATAAATCAGCAATTTCTGAGCCAAGCTGTTTTAAAAATATCTTAATACTTCAGTCAGACATTGGGTTTTGGCTGTTATCTTCCAAATTTCAGTTTACATTGTGTGATAAAATGATGCCCAATCCCTGCAGACCTTCAAGGGAAGGCTGGATGAAGCCCTGGGCAAGCTGTGGTGTCCCTGTTTGCTGCAGGGGAGTTGGACCAGATGGCCTCAGCGGTCCCTTCCAACTCGAAGGATTCTATGATTCTAAAATATAAGAGATAGTAGTAGGCTGTCTTTTTGTGGAAAAAGTGACTGTCAGATAGTTGCCTTTGTGTGCTGAGATAGTGCCACCTAGAGGGTTTTTCATCAAGACTTGTGAAAAGACTAAATGAAAGCGTCAAATTTAATTTCTTTAAACTGTATTTTAGAGCAAAACATTTACGGAGAACAATAACAAGAGATAAAAGCGTCCCCAATTTTGACTATCAGTTCTTGCACCAGGTAAGAGGAAACACATTACTTGTATAATATATATCTAATATAATATTAACACAGATATGTGTAACAGAGAAATCTCTTTACCAGTGGTGGTCAACGAATTCCCAAGGTTCTGATGTGCTTGCTAAATTGCTAATGTTCCATCCTTGTCCATACTTAATTGTACTATCTACTATCCATCTCTTAAATGTCTCATACTTCCTTTTAAATTTCTTAAACCTCTTCTTGCAGGCTTAATTTTTTTGTCTTTCTGTTGCTTGTCCAGCAAAATCTAGGATATGCTTGAAAAAGTATATATTGTGGGAACAGATGTTGCCAAGCAGAGGCGCTATTCACAGGAGAGAAACTTGTCAGTAAATTGATAAATCTGCTTCTGGGTGGAGACTTTTTGCAAGGGAGATAGCAAAATGGATGTTGCGTTGTCAGCTGTATCACAGCTGTATGGTGTGGTCAGTTCATCAGTGGTAGGGCATACTGTGGCACCCTCAGTCAGTATAGCTGCTGGATGCTGCCCTACCCCCAGAGCATGCACTCCCTCTTCCTTCTTTGCACTGTCTGTGACTCTTACTGGAAATCTCGCTGAGCCTTTCTGGCATACTAAGTCAGGAGAAAAACAAACCTGTTCAAAAGAAAGCAGTTTTCTACCAGGTTAGTTCAGTAGCTGTCTATTATTAGATTGATGTAGTCTCTGAAATGTGGTCTCTGCCTCTCATCTTCATCTATAAAATGAAATGCTCTTCCAGTTCATGGATCTCGTTAGATTTATTATTTGCGAATTGAGAATGCCAAATCAATGCCACAGAAGTGTAATATTTTATTAATTCTTTCTAGCATTAATGATAATATTCCATTAATTAAATGCGGGATTTGGATTTTATAGTTGTAAATCACCAAGGAGAGCATGTCATGCAAATACATCAACTGACAGAAAATATGTGACAATGATATATAGCACATTCACCATGTTTGACTGTCATGGCTCTGTAAATTTACAGGTCATAGTCACTTTCTGAAACTTTTTCAATTTTTGGCCATTATTTCAGCAGAAGGGTATTATAATTGTTTTCTACCCTTAATTATTTTCTCAGAAAATCTGTCATTAGTATGCTTGGCCTTTTTTTTTTTTTTTTTTTTTTTTTAATATTTATTTCTAATTTTTATATTTAAATCGGCAAAGTGGCCAGTGATCAAGGAGAGCCACCTTTTTTGTAAAAGAAAAGTTGGGCAGATATAGAAATGGAAGGTAGGAGTACTTGGAGTGACTGAACAAGAGTCTTGAAGAAGGAGCACGGGGTCTCTCTCCCCTGACAGATCTGGTAGCAGTTTGGCTTTTGGACCTAATTCTGCAGTGTCTAGTTGAGCCTGTCTCTGTAACTGCCAGCACATTTCTTAGTGGTATGAGAAACAACTGCTGCAATAACTTAAGACCTGTACTACAAAATATGTTTGTAAGAGATAAGATCATATTGGAAAATAAGTTTTAGAATGCCTTGATTGTCTTTTCAGTTCTGGTACTGATAAGTTGCTGTGGCAAGTTGGCCTTTTCTTGTTTTCACATATTCAGACTGAAGATGATAAATGTCCTACAAAGTGCACTATTCCTAATTCTCGACTGTGTTCTCAGTGTCAATATCATGACATTAATATGATAATTATATTCACAAAACTATTTTAATTATCCATGTTTGTGGTGAAGAAACCAGACAATGCTTTTGACATGCCATCTTTCCTTCCCCACAGTTAGCTATAAAAAGCTTTGATAAAACCAAGTTAAAATCTGTTGAAACACTGGACCAGAACAAAGCTAAGATTACTGACGCAGAATGCAGTGGCGAATTTATGAAACATGATGACATGATAGAAACTCCTTGTAGGAGTAAATTAATGCACCGGAGACACACTGTTAATGTTCCGCTTTCAGCAGAGAGTGTCAGTGGTAATAGTTTATCCAGCCCTGGAAGTCCAAGTATTTCACAATCGAGAGACTGCTGTGATGACTTGCTTTCCAAACATTGATGAAGAAGCACAGATGTGATGTCAAAAGCTTTGGAACCAGGTGGTGTGGATTTCAGTATCCCTTTGCTGCATATCAAAGAACTCGGTGACGCTTGCAAGCTATGCCTTCAGAAGAGAATACAGGGATAACTCTTCAGCAGAAACAGAATGTTCCTAGAACTTTTGAAGACTGAATCTGTCTTGGAGGTAACTACAGAGCCAGAGCGTTGCTGATCTTAACAAACAGGGAAGTACTGACGTATGTAGGCAGTAAAGTTACCTTCATGTTCTACGTAGCACTTACTAAAAAATCATATATAACAGTAAACCAGACCAAACCCTGTATTGTATTTTTTCAGCCATCCACTTTGTTTTTAAAGTCTTTGAATAATTTTCGCGTTTTTGGTTTTTACCACTACAATGGATAAATATATACAAATATATATATATTTATATATACATAAAGATATATTGGATAACAAGCTATTTATTGACAGAGGTAATTGAAATGTCTATTTTTATTCGAATATTACAAACTGTTATAGCATAAATTTTTCTGTGTATTTCAGTAGCTGAGAAAACAGTAGTGCATCTGTGACACCATGTTAGACATATACATGCTAATAATATGAAGGGAACTAATCTTTGCTAATTTCTTAGTATCTGTATCTACAACATCAATTTCTTTTTAGGAGCCAAGACAGTGGGGAGAAGTAGAGAGCCTCTGCAAAGCTAAAGTGTAAACTCAGTGTTCAGCCTGATTAAAAAATACGCAGAAGCAAGAGTGCGTAAGGACACACAAAATTGTTTTAAGGTTTGTTTTTTTTCTTCCTCCAAAGCTAGCCATTCAAAAAATGCACGAATATTCGTGATTCTGAACCTGGGCGACATCTGCAGGCAAAACCACTGCTTGAGAGCCTGAACCCAGACTGTTATTTAAAGAAGTGAACTTCCATGAACTTCCATTTCTGAAAGGTACCCCTCACATCAGTTGGCTTTTGTTGGAATAGATCATTCCCAGAGGTGATGACTGAAGATCAAAAGCTCACAAGTAACTGAGATGGTTGATTAGATTTGGATTTTGTTTTCTACTGTTTTGATTACAGTAGCAAAACATGTACATAGCACAAGCCAGGTTCCTAAGTGCAGTATTTTTTTATCCTTGGCTCACCACATCCAGCTTTCATTTTATTTGTATGAATAATGCTGTTTGTTTTAATTGCAATATTAGTAAACTGCCTGGCAAAGTAGAAAGCTGGAGGACATGCTGGTGATTTTTTCAAGTAACTTTTTAATCTAAGAGGTAAAATTTGCTGCAAATGCACATTTAGACATTTGGAGTTGAGGATCTTATGTTTATTTTTCTAATAATTTATGAGTTTATCTGACTTTTCTAATGTGCCTTGGATTTGTGCCAAAAGATGGAAAGAAAAAGCTAGTAAAGTAATTCTTGAAAGTGCTGTTTTCTTTGAGTGCTTATTTAAAGCATTGCGTCTTTTTGTGGATTTACTTGTTTTTGTAGACATTGAAGAGTTCACCTTGTATCTGTGTAAATTGAGGGGATCTGTTGGAATTTACAGTCATGTTCAATAGGAGTTTCTTCCCTTTTCTGCTCTGCATTCACAGATTGCTATTAGTAGGTTGTGTGGTTTGGGATTTCAGGCATATAAATGTTACATACAGAATTATCTGTGAAACTGAACATTTTCACTTCTAAGTTCCTTCTTCATTTATAAAAAGGTGGGATTGATCTTAACTACAGCAAGCCAGAAGAGCAAGTGGAGAGATGAACAGATGAACTAGTTAGTCTTTTTTCTTCCTGCAACACTGCAAAGTTGTCCTAGAGCACGTTGCTCATCCCTGCCTGTCATGTTCTTGAAATATCTAAAGATTCATTGGAAAGTTAAAGATAGAAATAAAATTTCATAGATCTGATTTCCAAACTAAATACTGAGAATTTAGCTTATGTCTTAATTACAGTATGTGTTTTACCTAAATTATGATAAGATTTCTAGACAGTCTGAATGAGAAAAATCAGCTCCATAGTTTTTTAATACTGGTGCTACTATGCTACAGTGTGTAAGTGCAGAATATTAGAGTTGAGTAGCTGTGGAAACAAGTTCTGAGTGAGTTTATTAAATACCTTTGAAATAAGTATCAGCAGATGTGAACTCTGAAAAACCAATTTTGACTGCAACGGGTTATGGAAAACAAATTGTTCACTACTGTTCTATTTGAAGCATAAACTGTTCCATTGTATTCTATGCAAGCAGTGAAAGAGCTGCAACATCTTGATACAAATGACTATGTAATTATTTGGTTAATTTCACTTTTAAAATTTACTCTGTTTGATGGACAAGTAGACATCTCCCTGCTGTACAGAGACGTCCTGCACTACCTCAGCAAGGCTGGAAGTTCTAGTCACCAGGGGAGCTGGACTAGATGACCTTTAAAGATCCCTTCCAACTCAAATGATTCTATGATCTTAAACTGGCTTTTTGTAAGCAGCTATACACAGCAGAGATAGTCCACAATTAAGCAGTCACTAAGCACAGATGTAGGAACAGTGATGCCCTGAAGTGCCACATATTGGCATATCTATTTGCTGCTGTTATGTCTGTGGGTGGTGCCAGGTGCTACTGAGACTGTGCACAAGTGTAGAACATGAAGCACAACTACAGTTATACCAATACGAGGAGATGGGCTGATCAGGAAAAGCACTCTTCATTTTACAGGAACTGGCCAAGTGTTATACTAGTGCTTGCCTTTGGAAAACGCTTTCCTCTTGAATGAATTATAAAATTTCCCCCCCAAAAAACCCACAAAACCAAAAGTAGCTTCATTAACTTGAGTTTTCTGTTGTTGTTCTATCTGAACAGTTGTCCTGTTGAACCCAAACCTACTTAAGTGACGAAACCATGCTTCACTTTTACTTCAGCATTCAGTCTAGGATAAAGCTTACTTCCAGGCATTTTGGATTTTTATGTATCAAAGCACTTAAATCCTGACCACTTCCAAATAACATCTAACAAATGATTTAGGTAAGTGAAAGATTTCTCTGATGTGCTTGACCAAGCTTATCATTAAAGAAATATACTAATTTTCTAAGACATGATGATTGAAGTCTAAACTCGGATAAGATTTGAAGGGAGTACTCCTAGAAATTCTCCCCAGGTCTATAGAAAGCCATGCTGAAGGCATGCTTTTTGCACAGGAATAACACGCTTACTAGTGCTCACTTTAAACAGTTTTATTCTGTTCCAAAAACCACTGCAGTTAGGATCATACATGTTTATGTTAAATTATGTCAGAAGAGGGCTTTGTGGTTGTAGACTGTTTATCAGCACAATGTATTTGAATAAATGTACAGCACAAGTTTTACTTTATGCATGCAGGAGTTGCAGAAATTTAGGAAAACTGATTGTTTTTTTTAAGAAACTCTCCAGCTATTTGATAAAAATGGAGGTAGCTTTAAGAATGTACGATGCCAAATGTCTGAACAGTGCTGGATTACAATTACACAGTTAATTTCAACTTTTTTTTTTGAGACAGCCTGATTGTTTTGTAGGAGAACACTTCAATTGTATGATGGTAACAGTTTCTTTATAATAGAGACTGCCCCCAGTCCAAACACAAATAATGGCTACTTTGATGCTTTAATTTGAATTTACAAATTTTGAGTAAACAGCTGAGAGTCTCTGTGAGCTGCTGAGAGGCTTTCCTTCAGGGGCTCAGGAAACCTTGCTTCTAACACTTTTGTGACTTAGACTGTGGAGGTAAGTCCTTTAAACTCCTGCAGGGAGTGGCTGTTCCCAGCTTTACACTGAAGTTCTCCTGTTACCGTATCTCCAATAGCAGCAGGTTAAGGGTGTACAGGTGCTGAAAGCATAGCTTACACACTGAGTAAGGGGCAACAATTTTCATGCTACTCAAGCAGTGGAGAGCTCCACACTGCTCAGGCCACTTATACTACAAAAATTTAAGTTATAAAATCCCCTTCTCAGGTGTGTTTTACAAGACAAGTTCATTTGTTGGCCTTTATACATATTTATATATATTTTAAAAAGAAGTAAAGAAACGTAAACATTTTCAGACTTTGCATTCTGCCTGATAACTGTTGCCTTTGTCCAACCATTTATTTGGCAGGCTTACAGTAGTATTTAATAATCATCCTCTTCATCTGAATCCAGTACTTTCCTTCTGTTGAACTAAAATGAAATACAAGGTCACAGTTAATCCAACACAGAAAAAGCCTTTCCAACTCCACCCATCTGACAATCTATTACTGGGAAGCAGACGTTTCACCCCATCGCAACCTTCCAGTCCCCACCTGGCAAAATGGGAGAGAGCAAAAGCACAGGTCTGTCTCAACACAACACTGCTATCCCAGTGATAACAGCTGCAAATTAGACTATTCCTAAGGATGTAACCCAATGCTTATTTATTAGTGTGGGTGAGAGAAGTGATGGTAAATACAAAGGAAAGTTCTGTGCTGAACTGAAATAGTGCACTACATGCAGCTTTCCTGCTTGAGCTTGTAACTATATTATATTACATACATATATAATCAATTATAAAAATAATAATAAACTATATTTAGGAAACAAAACTTACCTTTACTGTTGTTTTCTTTTCTGTTTGCTGACTCACTTTTTCAAGTATTTCTATCAAACCTTGTTCTGATACCTAGAAAGTAGAAGCTTAGTATCAAACAAACAAAACACATTTTCCTTTGTGAAAGGTGTCTGACTGGTGAATTATACCATAGTAGTTAGAAGTGTTTTAGAAGTTACTAAGTGCCCTTTTCAGTTATTTAATTCTGTGAATATTAACAACATTAAATATTTTTGAGGGAGTTAAGTTTGAAAATGAATATATGCAAGAAAATATAGGGGAAAAAAAAGCAAGACATAACTCACCTTTCCAGGTAGCTGTCCAAATCTTGCCATCTGTATAAGATAATTCTCTACTGCTTTTGCTTTGTCTGGTTTCACAAGTGCCAAATTGCTTACTGCAACAAAGAAGACTCTGTTCAGTTTGTTTTAAACACACTCTGAATATCTTCAGTCACTTTTTAGATACTAAAGTAGGAAACTGTCCTCTTTGTGCCAGGATGATGGAATAAACTGAAGAAGGGATTTTGACAAAGGTGAAAGAAAAAGCTGCATTTCTTACTTTTAAATATTTGTTCTTTGTTAGATTAACTAACATTGACTCACTACAGTTCTTACTATTAACTCATGGAAGAACTGGATTAATGTCTTTCAGATGTCAGTTGACCACTCCCCTCACTCATATCACCAGTTGAAAAGCTCAACTAGTTTTTCCCTCAACAGTTTTTTTCAGTGTGGCCTCTATACAGGCATGTATGTTCTCGATGTGAGAGGTGAGAATTCTTGATTTAAAAGCTTTTTGGATACTTACATCTGGCACGAGCTGCTTGATCAAGAACTTGAGCTAAAATTGTATTTCTTATTTCCGCTTCCCTGTAATGGAGATTAGATACATTAAAAGGGAGATTTCAAACACCTGAAACAATGTGCATAAAAACAAGAAAGTTTACAGAAGAGTTTCCATTTGTATAACTGAAAAGAACCCTACACTTCTGTATGATTTCTTCTGTCGCATTTCTGCCTTGGGCAGCTGTACACACCAGCAGTAAAGTACTACATTAGGTGACAACATCTAGAGTAGTAAGGAGATGTAAGGAGACCTTACTACATTTATTTATTCATTACATCTTGCCAGAAAAACCAAACCACGCTAGCTGCTGTCACGATTCTGTGATCAGTTCCATTTAGTTCCAAAAGCAGTGTGTGTTTGATCAGGCACCAAGTCCATACACGTGCAGGACACAACTAAACTTCATTATGTATTTAGCAGTTTTCAGTAAGTCTTCGTATCCTAGGAGTTTTGGTTTGTGTGTTTCAGTTAATACAAGCCCTAAGCTCTCACCCCAACTTCCTTCAAAAGTCTCTACTTATTTTTTTCCATTTTCTACTTTGGAAAGTACAGAATTGCTTTGGTTGTTTTTTTTTTTCCCCTTGTACTTAAATCTTTCACGTTTCAGTGTCTTTGCTGATGGTTTCTTCCAACACCTGAAGCTCAGCTAAGAAACTTAATATTAAAAAGAAAGGAGGGTTGAAGACGATAAGACGAGACTCTGGTGACAGTCAGCAGTTGCCATCGGTACCTCTGCTTTGCCTCCTGTTGCGACGCATCAGCAGAAGTATCCTAAAGAACGAGACGAGAATAAAAAGCTGTAATAATCCAAAAACGTCACTGAGAGGACAGGAAGGTTAAATATTTTACTAGAGATTAACGCGACCCAAACCGGCTGCGGGGCTCCATCCCGAGCGTCGCTGCCCCGGCAGCAACCAGGCCGAGCCGCCTCCGTACCGCAGCTCCGCCAGCCCGGCCCCGCCCGCAGGTCGCCCCGGGCGCCGCCAAGGCTCCCGCTGCACACAGGCGATGACGCCTCCCAACGCTCGTGCGGGGCCCCGCGCCTTACCCCGTGCTTGGCCTGCAGCTCGGCCAGCCGCTGCTGCCGAAGCGCCGCCAGCTCCTCGTCCGCCATGGCTGAGGAACGGTCACGGAGCCGCCACACCGCGCATGCGCCGGCGCGGTCCGACCGACGGCGGCGGGGCGGGGCTCGGCGCGTCGTGGAGACGCGAGGAGCCGGGCTCCGCAACGCGGGCTGCCGGGGATGCCTCGCGCCTGCTGCTTTACCCCGTGCCGCCAGCAGAGGACGCGCGAGTCCCACGGAACGGCCGTGCGGCTCCTGTCGGGGCCGGGGCGTCGTGCTGAGGGCCGGCCTCGCGGGCGGGGCGTTGATGTGCGCCGTCCGGCTGCGTTGTGGGAGATTTTCACTTCTAAGAAAGACATAAAAATCTGAAGGCGTGAATTTTGAGAGCAGTTCTCAGCAGTTCTGCGCCTTAGGTTTCAGACACCAGAGGGCTCTGGAAAAGTCCGTATTTTTTTCCGTAAGGTTTTAATCTCCATCATTAATGTTTCTTTCAGTGATGCTCACATTAACTTCGTGGCTATCCTTAAAAACGATGTCGTAGCAGTAACAGAACGGCACGCGTGAATAAAGCTGACAAACAAAACACTCCCCTTCCTCGAGGAATTCCAAGCGCAGACCTGCAGGTACGGCAGCACTGCAGGCTGTGCGGTGCTTCTGGCTGGGAGGTGCACCAGAATTCCTCCTTGATGAAATCCTTGCTCGCTCATTGCTAAACGGAATTAAAATTGTAGTGAGGAAGACCTACAGTGCAGCAGTGTGAACAGGAGCCTCAGCAGTGGGCCCTAAATCAACAAAAACAGTTTTGAGAAGCACTGTGCCACATCAGGGTGCTGGTTTCTGCATGCAGGAGAATCCAGGAGAATGGGCCTGGAAACTAAATGGTGTGGGTGTGAGTCAGAGATGCGAGGAGACCTCACACCGTAGAAGGCAGGAATGAGAGAAAAAGAAAAGCATTATTCATTACCTTTCTTCCAAGAGACATCTGTCTTTTTAGAAAAGCAGCAAATATTTTGGAGGAATGTAACCCATGTGGGGCCATCAAATCTGCAGAAAGGTTTGAGGCAAACCTTTTCTTTTGTTATATAGGTGGTGATTTGCTACTGAAGCAAGTAAAGTCAAGGCAGTGCCCCAGGAGCTCTGCAGGAACTGAGCAGGGCTCAGCCCAGCATCTGTAAGGTGCCTGAGCTCATGCCTGGCTTCCAGCACGGGAAAATCCTGTGTGTGTGTACATATCCATATAATATGTAGGATATCTATTTCACATAGAGAATGTATGCATAGTTTAGGATTGTCACTCACAAATTTGCTCCACTACAGAAGTGCCGATAGTTCCGTTGACATGACTGAAGCCATTCATGCCATTTAATTGCTTATTATGCTCTGATGTTTCTTTGTTTTACATCAGCCTTTTTTTTTTTTTTTTTTTTTTTTTCCCCCATGACTGTAAAGCATGACTGCTGTTGGTTTTTTTTTTTTTTTTCTGTCAAATGTCCCTCATGTTATTTTTCACTTTCTGGATAACGTATTTGTGCCCACATGAGGCAGCTGAAACTCTGCATTATAGCACATAAGCTTTCTTTACTATCAAAGCTAAGATATTGGTAGTTTGTGCTACACTTTGGAAATGACACAGATACATGCACGGAACAAGATCTGTGTTCTTTTTCATTGGTAGTGGAACTATTCATTGTATTCCAATTAATTATTTTCTGCCCTAGCTTATGGAAGCAAATCTACTTCCACAGGTATGAAACAACATTGGTTCTGATAATTCATTTAATTAAAAGCCTGTGGAACAGAAGATGGCACTGGTTTAAGTTAACCCACTTTAACTCACCTTCCATTACTCCTTCCAGCTGCTGTTTCATACATGGAGATTAAAAGAGAGAAAGAGGAGAAGAAGCAAATGGAAGCCAGACTGAACAAAATGCTATTAGATCAGGAGAGATGGGAAAGGTGAGACTGGGATGCCCTTTTTTTTTTTTGCCTTTTTCTTCTCTGCACAAAACGCAATGTAAAATATCTCAGAGTAATGAAAAATATGTATCTTATATTCCTAGGGATTGCAAGGGACAGGTTTCCCTTCCTCTGTAAGGCTCGAGGGTGACTTGTTCGTAAAGCAGCCAAAACCATTACAATGGAGGCAGCAATCTCCGTGCTTCCTCTCAGATCTCAGTGCTTTCTGTGGAGGTGCTGCACCGTGTCTCGCTCAGTCAGCAGCTGCTGGGGCCCTCAGCCCCGATAGGGCAGCAGTGTGGGCAGCAATATGCTTTCCTGAACTGCAGAACCTGGAGCAGCACATACCTGAGCAGCCCTTTGGGCAGGGTGCTGAGAAACTCGCCCACATCAGTCATGTAAAGTTCTGACTAATAGAAAAGCTATCATATGAAAACTTTTTTTTTTTTTTTTTTTTTTTTTTTTTTTTTTGGTGAGCTTTCCTTTAAAGATCTTTGAGCTGTTCACCAAAGTTATCAATGTAATTAATTCAGTAATAAGGCACCAGCCAGGGGAAGCAATGCACTGAGTGCACTGTTCAGTGAGAACTGGTTTGATTGACTGCAGCACACCTCAGATTTTACATTTTTATGTGTGTATGGCTCCTCTAACTCGGTCATGGGTTACTCAGATGCTCCTGGCTCTGTAAGAAGTACATCCGTTTCTGCAGGTTATTATAACTAAACCATTTATTCTAACCTTATGACTGGTGTACAGAACACTGCTTAACGGAAAGGTTCTCCCAGGTGGCTGAAAAAAACTGGAAATTAATCGTTATAAAGTACTGAAAGATACTGAAAATGTCCTCAGTTTTCCATCGTTAGAGGTTCACTTCACAAAATTAGATGGGAAAAGGTTATCACACTCACAGTTAAGAAAAGAGCTACAAATGTTACAAACAGCGACAACGTACACAGCACGTTCACTCGCATCGGAACAGCCCCGTGCCTTTGTGTCCCGCGGAGCCGGGCGCTCGAGGAGCCCGCGTTGCCCGGTACCCGCTGGGAGCAGCCGGCACCTGAACACAAAGCTTACTGCAACTCAGAAACAACTGCGAAGTTACCGACAGCTCAGCACGACGCGTTTCCTGCAGGCGCGCGGCAAAGCCCGCTCCGTGCGTGCGGTGCGACGGCCGGACGGCACCGCGGGTTGCGCAGGGGCTCGGATCGCGGCGAGGCCGCGCCGCCCGGGTGAAGCTGCAGCACGAACGGGATAAGCGGGACGTGCGGCGGCACCTCAGGGCTCCGCGCCCGCAGCGTCCTCCCCTCGGCGCGGCCCGCGGGGATTGGCCGGGCGCGCCCCTCTCCCTCGGGCGGCCGTTCCCCGCCCCGGCCCCGCCCCGCCCGCCCATTCCCCGCGCCGCTCGGCGCAGCGGCGGACCGGCCCAGAGCCGGCATGGGGCCCCGCGGAGCCGGGCTGGCGGCCGGCTGCCTGCTGCTGTGTTGCGCTCTGGCCGCGTCCCGCGTCGCCCCGCAGAGGAGGAGGCCGTCGTTCGGCGGACAGGTGGCGGAGAACCGGCCGGCGGGCACTCGCGTGCAAGGGCTGAGCATCCCGCTCACCCGGCTGGGGCACGAGCCCTGGTGCGCCGACGTGCGGGGCCGCCGCTGGCGCCTGCAGCTCCTGGGCGAGGGCCACGCTCACTTCCAGGCGGCGCTGCACGCCCGCTCGGGCCGCGTCTGGCTGCGCACTCGCCGCCCGCTGGACCGCGAGGCGCGGCCGCTCTACGCGCTCCGCCTGGGTTTGTGCTGCCGGCTCTGCGCGCCGCCCGGAGCCGCCCCCGCCGAGCTGGCCGCGCTCACCGTCCGCGTGCTGGACGACAACGACAACGCGCCGCGCTTCGTGGGGGGGGCCGCCCGGCGGCGTCGCGCGGCTCCGCGTGGAGGAGACTTTGGCGCTGCGCTCCGCCGTGTGGCACGCGCGCGCCGAGGACGCGGACGCGGGGCCCAACGCGGAGCTGCGTTACTTCGCCCGCCCGAGCAGCGCGCACTTCTTCGTGGTGCCGCGCAGCGGGCGCGTGGTGTTGGTACGCTCCCTGCTGCACCTGCGCGCGCCCATCCCGCTGCGCCTCTACGCCCGGGACCGCGGGCGGCCGCCGCGCCTCAGCGCGCCCCTGGAACTGGAGGTGCTGCCGCAGCCCCGCCGCCTCCCGCCGCCCCGCGCCCTCCGCCGCCGCCGGGCTCCGCCGCCCTCCGCCGTTCCCCTGGCGCTGGCGGTGCCCGAGGACGCCCGGCCTGGCACCTTCCTGGCCGCGCTGCCGCCCGCGCCCTTCGCCGCCGCGTGGTTCGAGCTCGTGTCCCCGCCCGCCGAGCGATCGCCGCTGCGCGTGGAGCGGGACGGCGGCGCCGTGACGGTCGCTGGGCCCCTGGACCGGGAGGCGGCGGCCGCGTGGGACGTCCTCGTCCGCGTCCGGCAGCGCGCAGGTGTGTGCCCGGGGCCGGGCGGGGCGGGTGGGCTCCGCGATGTGCCTTTGGTCTTTTTGCTTTGCCGGTGGTCGGATCGCCTCGATAGGGGCGGTGCGATGCTCCCCGCGGTAAGGGACTCGTGCTGCGGCGGCTAAAGCTCGGAGTCATTAATGAGCGGCACAAAAAACTGTATGGGACCTTAACTCGGCATCCAGAGAACGGCCTATCATTTATCTCTGCCTACTTTACAACTGTTTTGTTGGGTTTTGTTTTGTTTTGTTTTTCCATTGCCTTCTGTGATATTTCTCACCTATCAGAGCACAGTTTAGCTCCACTATATTTGTAAGTTAACGGACGGTGATCATTTGTGTCCATTCACATCTTTTGTTACTTTGTGCAGCCTGTGGCTGTGGCAATGTTGTGTAGATGTGGAGTGCCATGAGAAACTCTCGTATGTCCCTAACGTGGGTGTTCAGGGAAAAGGATTGCACTGGCACGGAGTGGTTGGTCGGTGAGATGTCGTCATGGAAGGGTTTAGTGGGGTTTACATGCTGTGATTTCAGAGAACTTGGATTCTCAGGGGCTTAACAGCTCCGAGCAAGTTCAGGAGCTGGCAGCAGTGCATTCTGCCGTGTCTGCAGGGCTCTGGTTAGTGCTGACAGCCACAGAGATGAGATTCCTCTCCCTGTGGAGCCAACCCTTTCACTGGGTCCTGGGAAGCAGCAGTCAGAACTGGGCCTTGCCTGACTCGTCGGAGTGCTGCTGCAGCAGCTGGATGCCAACCCTGGCTCTGGCTGTGCACGGTGCTCAGCTCTGACTGCCAACCAGGAGCTGATAGATCCCTTTCCAGGGCACAGATGCTTTCTGTGCCCTGCGTGCTCAGCCCCAAGAGAGGCCATGTGATGGGGCTGTTATTGCTCAGAGGCAGTGACAGTATCTATTGGGTCAATCTGAGGGTGCTTCTGGGATTTTCAGCTGCACTGTCACGTAGCTCAAGTTTCAGCTCTTTGTCGATGTTGCAGCTGCCTCTATCAGGATTCAGACGATGTTGCAGCAATGGGAGCCAGCCTTGCCCCCGGTTACTGTGACTCTCACCTTCGTGATGGCTTTCACTCTTATCTAGTCTGAGTGGGAAAGCCTAAGATGGCTTGCAGCTGAGCTTGTCACACTGCCGTGTTGCAGATTGCTTTCTTGAAGCAAGGCCTGATAACCCAGTTAAAAAGCCGTGGCCAGCTTCAAATTATTTTTAGCTTTTCTTTTAATTCTCTGTCATGTAGTTTTAGAAAATAGCTTGGTAGTGTTTTCCACTAGTTTGATGTATTACTGCCAATAGGACCAAGTAGATAATCATCTTTACGTGCAGCTTGATTCGGGCTCTCAGAGACCAGGTAGAGGGCAATTAACAGTGCACAGTGTTACGTTCTTTGGATGCTGGTGGTTGTAGGTTTGTTTCAAGGAGCCTACATTTTAAAATATGACTTTGTTAGTACTGTTGTTTTAATCAGAGGAAGGTTAATAGTGACTTAGTACCTTCAGAACTCTTCAAGTTGCTGAATACTCGCTTTCTAATGTAATAGTTAAAGCACAGAGGCGTTTGAGACAGGCTTGAGAAGCTGTGCCTGATTCCTGAAGGCTGGTTGGCAGAGCTGGGTATTCTGGGAAGGCAGCTGCTGTAGGGCTCTCAGTGGTGGGCAGCCCTGCCTGCAGCCTCTGCCCCGTTCCTTGGGGCTTGTGCTGCAGCTCCAGCCTGGCCCCAGCTCCACCAGGGTGCATAATTCCGTGCTTGGCCATGCGCCTTGCTGACCCTGTATTGCCTTGCTAGCTGGCTCCCTGGCTTGACCTCAGCCATGCCTTGTCACCACAGACCTGTCTGGCAACAGCTGAGCTGCTGGGTGACCCAGAGTACATCATAGGCCCTGCTTTGCTCTTCCTGCTCGCTGACATTGAGGTCCCTGCCTGCCTTGCAGTCACTCTGGACTCCACATTCGTCTTTGACAGGCAGAGCAGCCCCTTGCATGCACATGTGCATTTCTATTCAATACTTTAGCTACCCTTAATACCGTGGGAACTTAAATTGCTTTTCTAGACAGTGGACAAAGATGTAATCTTAATAGGGCTGAAGTAACTAATTTGGAATTATTTAGATAGGCTCCAAGAGTATTTACATTTTCCAAAAGTTACAAATATGTTGTTAAAACTGAAATCAATGGGAAACACTAGGAGAGACTTGTACATTAGTTTGTACACCAGATTCTAGACTGAACTCCTAAATTTCAGGGCTTGACTTCCTGTAGACATTTTCTGTCTCCTGGTCCTTGACAAGCACGTTCCTCTGGTTGACCCCTATGGCCATCCAACCTGGAGCTCTATTCTTCACTGATCCGTTTCTGGAAGAAGTGTTGGTTATGCTTATGTTTTCAGTAGCATTTTGTTTCTTATTTCATTTATTAGGGCACAGATAATTTATATAGACCTCCCAGGAGCATAATACTGTTTTAAGTTTTTGTCCAGTGAACAGAAAGTAAAGTGTCTTAGATTCTTACAATCATAGAGCTAACATTTAATTTGAGAAGGAGCCAATATTATTCTGTTAATGCTTAGGGGAGGTGCATGAAAGATCCCATCTCACTAATCCTCGCCATCACAAGCTCCTTTGACCTTACTTTATCCATGGGCATTAGCTGGGTAATCCCGTCTTTCATTTTTTCTTATCAGAAGATTTACTGGGGGTGATGTTGGGCCTGCCTTCCAAATAGTTAACAGCAGTCAGTTGTGTTTGTCCTGTTCAAATCAACACAAATTGTCCTGTCTAAATCAATGTATAGAGTGGAAATACAAACATCAGTGATGCCTGTATTTTAAGCCTGGGAGGTTTTTGTCCTTGGCTCATCTGCTCTAATTTTATCTGAGACCTCAGTTCCCTCTGAGCTGTACTGCTTCTCTGTGGACCATCGCTGGTTGGTATTTGGTCTTCTGTGATTCTTATTGCCTCTTTTATGGATTACAGTCACTTCAACAGTTGTGCATCACTCTGAGCTTCAGTTGAAGCCATGTATTTTCAGGCAGATGTGGTTCTTTAAACTGCAGTAGATTTCACATTATGAAATTGAAAGAAGGTGGACATTCTGTGTGTGTTTGGGGCAGCTGTGGGCATTGACAATTTGGGGATCTTACTTGTGTTAGAAAGGGGTATCTCATGGAGCTTTGAAGCACCATCTTGGTATTTATTCAGTCCAAAAAACATTACGTAGAGTCTATGCCAAGCAGTTGGATTAAAAATATCTTTGTAAGTCTTCTGGGACTTGTGCACCAAAGCTGTTAGATCTCTGTCTGTTATCTCAAACATTTAGTTTCTACCAGAATAATAGGCTTTTTTCTTTTCTTTTCTTTTCTTTTCTTTTCTTTTCTTTTCTTTTTTTTTTTTTTTTTTTTTTTTTTTTTTTTTTTTTTTTTTTTTTTTAAGATCTAGCTGAATTCCAGTATATAACTGTTAATCTGATGGAAGCAGTAAATTACAGAATTATAGAACATATGGGTAGGATCTTTCTTAAAGCTGATTTATAGCATAACAAGTTGGATATTGATCCTGTGTCTGACATGGCAATTATGTTAAACTTTCTTTGATTCTCAAACAGTTATATTTTAGGATTTTTTTGTTTTCTTTTTTCTCCTTCCAACTGTCTTGCTGTAAAACAAATTCATCATTTAGAAGGCTGTTTCCTTTTGGTTCACCTAACAATGAACAGCATTCAGACATTCCTTATTCTGATAAGGTGTCGTAATTCCTTAAATAAGGAAGTCTGTTTGTTTCAGAAGTTTAATCTTATTTATCTAAAGAAATTCTTTAAATGGGGATTTCCCTCCCCCTCCCAAAATCCTAAGCAAAGTTTCAGGAGATCTTCTTGTTTCACACTTTCTGTGGCTGCTTCCTGTGTATCCAAGTTCTCTCAGCACAAAGCTTTTTGTAGTCACCATTTAAGACCTGTTATTTGTTATCTAAGGATGTTTGCTGCATTATTTATATACAGTCACTTATTTCACTGCAGGGCACGCTTGGATTTTTGTCTGTTGCTGTTGGTAGATGCATGCTGCACTGGGAATCCCTGGTGACGTGGTTATCTCTTTACTCTTTTAATTGGTAATTAATAGATCCACCCTGCCACAATCATGTAGCTCTTTACTTTTGTTTTTTGGTTCATTTGGTTCTATGGTTAATGTGTAGAAGTTGGAAAAACTTTAAAAGCAAAGGGAAAAATATTACTTGAGTAGTTAGTTTGCTGACCCATGTAGATGAGAATGTCATAGTGATATTGACTTAAAGGCTTGCAAGACTTTTAACTCCCTTATAAAATTTTTAAAGTAAACTGAAATGACCCAAAAATGCCAGAGCAACCTGGCTTCTCACCCGGTGTTCTTTAATCATGATAATATATTACATTTCCCCTTGGTAAATTCAAGGTATGTGACGTATTTGTCTGCAATTGTGGAGACATGTTCACTCGAGTAAATATTCTATATTGACAGATTTAGAAATCAGAATGTCTGCCGTTGTCAGTTTTATCAATTACACCGTGGCAGGGAAACCCACATTTTTAATGAGTACGATAATTTTATTTTCAAATCTCGTCTTCCAGATGCATCCATTGGATTCTTGAGAGAAAAGACAGTCAGAATCCTAATGAAATCAGAAGTCTGAAAGTATGCCACATTTCACAGATTGACAGCATCTTTTGTAATTTGACATGGTGAAGGGAGATGGGTTTGGAGGCAAATCCAACCTATGCTGTTTGGAATTGCAATCAACCTATTTCAACACACGATTTTGAGGCTTGGTTCAGACAGTGCTGCACATCAGAAGTTGTCTTTAGCTGTGGTTAAGCACTAATGCTTTCCTGTCCTTCCCGCCCCTCTCACAATTTAGGTTGGTGGAAGAATGTGTATTCCTTTTCTTTGAAGGTTAAAAGATGGGTTGTCACATACCAGTATATTTCCTGTGAGCAGAAACTTCTGTGAGCTATCATGTTCTGTTACCCAATGCAGTCTGAGTTCAGTGTGTGTAAGCTGCAGTATGAAATACTTTCTGTGCCATCCTTTTTCAGTCACAGACACATGTGATAAATAAGCAATTTTAGATGGGTGTAATGAGGGTTCAGCAGCGGATTAGTAAGATTGATTTGGGGATAGGGAATGAATTTCAGCTCTGTGGTGTTTGTCAGTAATGTTGAGATAAAAATGAAGTCATTCCAACAGGAGGGAATGTCAGAATGAGCTGCCCTAAGAAGGATTTTTGGTGAGAGATGAATTGACTCTAATAGGGAGTTAAGCAGCTAAAGCAGGAAAAGCCTCTGGTCTGGAGTTTATAATGTTAGTTTTGTTTTTCTCTGTGAACTTTAAAGAGGGGAGGGAAGAAGGCTGAATTTTGATGTTGCAAAGGACTGGTAAGTGGTGTTTGCAAATGTGTGTAAAGAACAGTCTGCTCATGTAACCCGTTTTCATTGTACTGAGGAGAAAAGAACGGGGGAAAACACTTACTGGTCAAATGAAGTGGGTTTGATCCATTTGAATATGCAGCATTGTTTTCTGTACAGCTTTTAAAAATGCTAGTTTTTAATGTGAGGTGTTCCACTGTGACTGTTACTGTCATCCTATGCAACAAGAACTGCCTTGAATTTTGTCTTGTGGCTGTGTTTGTGAGAGAGCAATTATTTACATTTTTCTGTTATCTGAAGTTAGGGAGGGATATATGTCAAGTGCAAAATCTGCATGTGTGTCTACAAGGTAACTAGCAGTACTATTCTTTTAGGAGGAGTTTTTTTGAAGAACAAAATTGTGTAAGGTATCTACAGTGTGCCTGGCTTGAAAATCAAGTATCTGGTGTTTAATATTGAGAGATTCCTATTGGTAGTGTTACAGCACTGTTTGGCAGTTCTTTTCAAGGCGATTAGGCCTATGACAGTTCCTCATGTAGGATCTCTGTTCAAGGCCACTGAGTGCAGTTGCAGGCAGTGCCACCGTGCTGTCACCACTCCATGTTCTGAATTGATAATTTATGTAGAACCCGTTTGTGTGTCTGTAGGACTTAACCCAAATACGCAGAGGATTATCAGTTTTAAGCTGTTTCTGCTAAGATTTTGAGTGGAATATAATGTATTATTTCTTCCACGATGTAGTACTTATATACTACTAATAAACAACTATTAATCATAATGTACTACTGCAGATGTAACAATCTAGTGCTGGTATTGACACACTAGTGTAGTTAATAGAGCTGCTGGCTACGTGCTGGGGATGGTGGTGTCTGTTTTGGAGGGTAGCAGCGAGACATCTTAAACTGTCAGAGAGCTGTTGTTCTAGAATTCCCTTCCTTCCGCTATTGTTGAATCAGAAATCATTTCCATAAATGACAGTGTTTAATTCTCTCGTGGGGAAAAAATGAATTTCACATAACTCATTAAAGATTAGTTGGAGATCTGGTTTTAGCTGCACTCTGCAGGAAAAACAGCTGTTCAGTAGGAAAGCAACCATGTTGGTTGCAAAAGATGCCAGTTGTGAGAGACCACATTTTGTAGGATATATCTCTTGACAATTAAAACAAATGAGAAGCTTTTTAACTATTTGCGTCAGTTGTTGGAATGAGGAATTATATTTTACACAAATCACATTCATGTTCTTATACTTGGAAATCGTTAATGTCTGCTATAAACACATACGTTCCACATTATTGTCCATGCCAGTCTCTTCATCACATCCTTTGTCCTCTGGCAAGCCCTTGTCTGGTCGTGCTTCATTGGACGCCCTGATGTTGTTTCTACAAGTTGTCAGGTCACATTTGTAGGTCTCAGTGCAGACAAGTGTAGTCCTGTGCAGTTCTGTTATAGTTCTTGCTTTGATATATGGTATGCAGTCAAGGGGAAACTTACAGAAATTTTCCTCCAGATTGCCTTTATCTGAAAGGGAAATAATCTCTAATTTTGATCATTTATTTAGTACTTCTGCTTGAGAATCAGATTGCCTGTGATTGATGGAAGTAGATAACGTACTGGTAAGACCTGCAAGGCCACGTGCAGTGGATACACAGACAGGTCAAGAGAGACACACCTGTCTCTTTGATTATATGCAGCACAGTTCGTGCTGACTATCCTAATGAAATTGTGAAGTATTCACGTGTTTCAGAGGTACCCAACATATTGCTGAAAGCTTTGGTCTTGCCCAGATGACAAATGACATTAAGGTCTATTGACTATTAAAAGCAGGTACTTGGGGAAACATTTGCAAGTCCTTTTAGTTTTTGATTACTAAAGCTTATTGAGTCATTTGAGGCTGAATCTCACTCTTGATGCTGTTGTCCATAGTTTCCTTACAAGAGGTGTATCTCATCTATAATTGTGTTTTAAGAGCTGACATATTAATGTTCAGTGAACTCACAGTAAGTGACAAGAGGAGTTTGTATCCAGGTGTACTTCCTCAGCTGGAACCAGCTGCTCTTCAATCACGATGTTACATTTTGGTGAATGAATGTGTGCAGGTTCAGAAGATAAGCAGAATTTGAACGTGAGTTTGCGGGCTGATTAGGATGTTGATTTCCAGATTCCAGGAAGATAAAATCACAGAATCACAGAATCACAGAATCACCCGGGTTGGAAGGGACCTCAAGGATCATGTAGTTCCAACCCCCCTGCCTAGCAGGGCCACCAAACACACACATTCAGATCAGGTTGCCCAGGACCCCGTCCAACCTGGCCTTAAACACATCCAAGGACGGGGCATCCACAACCTCCCTGGGCAGCCCGTTCCAGGGCCTAACCACTCTCCTTGTATAGAACTTCCCCCTAACATCCAACCTAAATCTTCCCTCCTTCAACTTGGATCCATTTCCCCTAGTCCTGCTGTTGTCAGCCCTTTTGAAGAGTTTACTCCCCTCCTGGGTGTAGGTTCCCTTCAGGTATTGATAGGCTGCAATGAGGTCACCCCGCAGCCTTCTCTTCTCCAGGCTGAACAAGCCCAACTCCCTCAGCCTGTCCTCATAGGGGAGGTGCTCCAGCCCCCTGATCATCTTAGTCGCCCTCCTCTGGACCCTTTCCAAAATCTCAGTGTCTTTCTTGTACTGAGGGCTCCACACCTGGACACAGTACTCCAGATGGGGCCTCACAAGAGCCGAGTAGAGAGGGACAATCACCTCCCTGTCCCTGCTGACCACCCCTCTCCTGATGGAGCCCAGGATCCCATTTGCCTTTCGAGCTGCCAGAGCGCACTGCTGGCTCATGTTCAGTCTCTCGTCCATCAGGAACCCCAGGTCCTTCTCTGCCGAGCTGCTCTCAAGGACCACTCCTCCCAGCCTGTACGGGTGCCTGGGGTTCTTCCGGCCCAAATGCAAAACCTTGCACTTTGCCGTGTTGAACCTCATTAGGTTCACCCGAGCCCAGCCCTCCAGCCTGTCGAGGTCCCTCTGAATGGCCTCCCTTCCTTCCACTGTATCGACTGCACCACTCAGCTTGGTGTCGTCAGCAAACTTGCTGAGGGTGCACTCAATTCCCTCATCGATGTCATTAATAAAGATGTTAAAGAGCACCGGTCCCAAGACAGACCCTTGGGGGACACCACTTGTTACCGGCCTCCACCTGGACATAGAGCCGTTGACCACCACCCTCTGTCTGCGGCCTTTCAACCAATTGCTTATCCATCGGGTCGTCCACCCATCAAATCCACTTCCCTCCAATTTGGAGATGAGGATGTGGTGGGGGACCATGTCAAAGGCCTTGATAAAATCGGCTACCTTTCTACTCCTGACAGTGTTACTGAGATGGCACTCAAACCCCTGGTAGATCTTTCTGTTACAGAGGAAGATTTTTGAAGGTTCTTAACTCTGATTTAGTGCTTGCTATTGAAGCCTGCAGTATCCCCAGGCAAACCAAGGTAATAGTGGGTATTTATAAACTCATGACAACTTCTGTAAGGTCTGTTCCTTTGTGAAAAGTTGGACAATTTTGACACTAGCTTTTCCCCTTTGCATTTAGGTGGTTTGGGTTTTTTTTGTTTGTTTGTTTTGTTTTGTTTTTAAACTAAGATCATCCAAGAATTCGGGCAGACATTGATCTTCTGATTTGGCACTTTTCATTTGGAGCTCTTCTCATTCTGGGTCATGCTGGCTTTAGACACAAACCAGCGCTGAGCACATTCCCTCCCCTCCATTTTCTTCTGGTTTCCTGGGCTTATTGTCCTGGGACTTCATGTACTGTGTCTCTGGTTTCATTTCCTAGGTTAGAATAGGGAAAGAATAACCATGCTGCTGTATTGTACATCCAGGTTCTGGAATGCTCTTTTGAGGTTCCTTCTGGCTTCTTTTTTAATGTGTGTTTTAACAGAACCTGCAAGCAGAGAAGAAGGTATGTTTATAATGAGGTAATTTCTGTTTGTTGGAAACTCGGGCTTCACGTGCAGTGTTGTTCCAGACTGATATTTTTCTTCTTTGTCACTTTTTCAATGATGCTTCCCTACTGTTTATTGCACAATCAGGAGCAATTCTGTGCTCACTGATTGGTGTAATAGCAAAAACAAAAAAATGAATTTTTCTCTCAACTTTAAATTTTTAATTAGCTTTTTAAATTTTTTTTTAATTAACTTTTAATTTAAAATTTTGTTGATTTCTGGAGATTGGAATTGTTGCATTCTCTGTTGGCAGTATAATCATATTTTTACTTTAATCTTAAATAGAAGTGAAAATGGTATTACAACTTCAGTGATCTTTTTATCCAGGAAATTCATTACTTAAGGTAATTTAGTTAGAATCTTTCTGACAACAAATAGTTAATTATTTTCAAAATTCAGAATTGCTGTAATCATTGAATATACAAAACATACCTTTATTTTTTTTTCTAGTAGCACACTTTCAGAAAACACACATTCAAACTTGTAAAATTTAACGTTGTGTGATCTTTCCTAAGAAGAAATACTGTTAGGAAGTAATACAAGTCACTCTGATCTTGCAGTTTGGCAGTAGTTGTGCTTATTTTTTTTCCCATTATGTCTGTATGTGGGTGACTGTAGGAGAAGAGCCAAAAGGTTTTTCTGGATCGCATGCCAACAATATTGCAGACATTATATCCTCAGGATACGTGTTTGTTACTCTGCATGCTGCTGTGTAGCTAAATATTTCTTCATTTCTGTTTGACTGCTAGGGAAAGATTGGTATTTGTTGCACTTAACACTTACTGTGATGGACGTGAATGACAACGTACCTGAATGGGCCATGGAACCCTTCCCATTCTTGGCTGTGGTTTCTCCCCAAGCTACAGAGGGAACTGAAGTATATAAGCTGCTGGCTGTGGATGCGGATGAAGGGGTCAATGGAACTGTAGAATATTTTCTCCTGGAAGGTAAATTTAAACCTCGCTTCTGCGTTTGTATTAAGCTTCAGTATTGTGACATTTTTGTCTTCTTACTTTTAGTGGAAAACCTTCCTTTCCTACTTAAAAAAAACTTTACAAGCCTTTGGTGTTGAGGGTGAGAAAGATAAACTTGTAGAGAGTGTGTGGACAGACTGGTCAGTTTGGAAGCATGTTCTCTTTGCAAAGTTGGGTTCCTGACCAGATTGTTGCCTGTGAGGGCAGTGGACACGGGAGTAGCACTGCAGTACCACAGGGCTTGGGCACAGGAGCAGCAGTGGTAGCCATAGTCAGCACCTTTCTGGTTTGGTTGGAAGAAGCTGACATTCCTTTTTCCTTGTGGAAGTTGTGCTTCTGGTCAGTTTCAAAGAAATTCTTAAGGATCTGGGCACCTTAGCTTTGCAAAGCTGCTACAAATTCACTCATAATTTTCTTAGCTGGGGCACTTAAAAGAAACTTCAGTTCAGAGTTGTGTAAGCAGAAAGGCAGTGGGAATACCACTCCAGAGGCAATCTGTTCCTCTTGACCAGAGCATGCCCTGGCAGGGTATTTTCTTCAAAGGGATATTTCAGCATCAAATAACAGCAAAATATTGGAGGGTAAAGAAGGCTGACGTCTAACAAAGTAAAATACAGTTTAGAAATGTAATCATCCCTGTAATTAGTGAGTTCAAAACAAACTTTTTGTATTTTTTCCATGAATATTAATTCTAAGACAAAACCAACTCAGGAATTGATTCCCTGTTCTCAGTATTAATCAAATAAAAATGTTTGTTCTTGCTGACAGCAGTTTGTGACTCTTCTTCCTAGGTGGAGAAGGCAGATTTCAGGTTGAGAGGGACACTGGCTGGATCAAAACAACAGGCTTGCCATTAGTGAGGAATAAGGAGTATTTGCTGACTGTGCTGGCAGCAGATAAACTTGGAAGCAAAGGGTCTCCAGCCTCTGTTTCTGTAATTGCTGGCTTTCGACCACCACAGTTCACCAACACATCATATTTGGTTTATGTTCCTGAAAGTATGGCAGAAAAAAAATCGTAAGTAACAGGAAAAAGTAGTGTGGTGATATTACGTTCTTAGTTCAACATCTGCTTGATCTCCCCAAAGCCTCACTATTGTCTGTGAATCCTAGATACTGTGAATATTAATTTAGATATTTTAATTGAAGTGATTGCATTCATTTGATGCATTTTAGTCACCGTTTTACACTGAACAGTGGTGATGAATAAGCGTGATTTCTTGATTTTAAACAATGAGGAAAGTATAAGCAGAATTGTCTCTTAGTTTTCAAACAAAATGCAGAATTCAAATTAAAAGCATTACATCGCAAAGGAAGCTGTCTTGGCATGATAGTGTGTGTCAGTTCTATGTGTCAGCATTGGGAACAGTAGATTCTCCACCAAATGAAAGTTGGAAAAAACAAGGGGCTGTCTGTGCTGTCTTCATCAATCATGGTGACAAACTGAATGAAAATGAAGATGCTGCAAAACTTGTCATTTTACTTCTCTATCCGCTGGCTAACTATGTGCATCCAAATAGCACAGAAAGTGTTAGTAATGGAGGCCCACCTGAATGCTTAGTTCCATCTTTCACAGATTCTTTTGGTATCAGGGCAAACATTTTCCTTCTGCAGTTGAATTGAGAATACTTTTTTTTGCCAGTAAACATCTCCCTTGTGTGGCCTTTCAAATTAGTCAGCTCTGTTACTATCTGTAGTATTGTATTGTACTGTTCAGTCTACAACAGTTACACAGTGTCTGAGGTTTGTCAAGATTAAAAAAAAAAATCATCAGTTGTTAATAGCAAATAATAATGATTTTCTTTAAAACTGCAGTAAATTTATTTAGCACATGCATAAAAGAAATTAAAGAGGTGTGCAATGCCAGAATATCTAACAGGTATCTGCTGCTCAACGAGGATGAAAAATAATAGAATTCTTTGTAACTCTTTTTTGTCACTGTTTAAAAATAGGCTTGCACACCTGTTATAATGATAGGAGATTAATTGCTTTGTCAATTTGCATAATATCCAAAAGGAATTCAGTATTTGGTTGGTTATGGTTATTACTATGCCATAAGAGGTTTTAATGTGAATGGTGTGCCCAGTGAAAGTGCTTTTCTGTTGTGTGCTAACCAGAAGCAGTCCTGAAAGTCACTGTGGAATCTTGAAGTTTTTGTATCTAAATTAGACCAACTGCAGGAAAACAGAGCTGCTGTCATGTGCTGTGTTTTGTAGGGCTGGGTTTCACAAGTGTAGGTTGATTTAAGAATGCTGCTGACAAGAAGCATTACCAAACCTTTCCTTTGGTCCAACATTAGCTCTAATATGTTAGCTGAGCTGGCAGGCTGATCCAAGGAAAGACAGAATGAAAAAGCAAAGAGTTTTCGGCTGGGTTGTTAGATGTGCTCACAGCTGAGCCTTGTGATTGTGCTGACAGGAGGAGAGGAGAGGTGGCATGAACATGCAGCTGGGGTGGAGAGAGGGAAGGAGAGCAAAGTAATTCCTATTGGCAGGAATATGGTCCTGTGTTGGCTTAAGCTGGCTGTGAGACAACAGAAAGAAGAATAAAGCAAGAAAGTGGCCTACAGCAACCTTTTGCAGCGTTTCAGAGTTGCACCTGAGGGAATTTACAAGGCAGCAGCATGAAAAAAGGAAAGGACAGAAGTGTTCAGACAAATTGAGCTTTGTCTTTCTGAATGAAGTTGTCAGTGGGTCTCAGGTGTTGCAGGGCTCTTCTGGGAGATGGAATCCTTTCTCCTAAGAGTTTTCACAATAAGGCAATGAACATTTGATGATTTAGTGTTCTGCTTTAAACCCTGTAACAATTACTATTTTATAATGTATTTCTTTTACTTCATGCTGCAACTACATTTCCCACTTGAAGACTTCAAGCACATCTATGGGAAAAAGTGTCAGATAAGCTAAAACCTTGTGGTTCTGTATGCACTGCTACAGGCACATGGCCAGTGGCTGCCTTTTCCCTGTGGCAGGTGTCTAAAACATTAGAGCAGTATGACTGCAGCAGCAAATTTACCATGCTATCATTATTAAAAGGAATATTTTGCATTTTATGTTTAGGTTTTCCTGCCTTAGAATCATCACCACCTGATAAGAAAGGTAGAGTAGGAAAATTCAGTTGCTGCAAAAATGAAGTCCTCTGTTTCTTTGTTTTTAATCCTTACTGTGCTCAGCTTGCAAGAGTCTTATCTTTTTCTGTTTAATCTCAAGATAATAGAAATCCTGGGTTACAAAATGTTTGAATTTGGAGTTCAGGTACAGCTGTCAGCACGTATTGCTCTAATCAGATCTACGGGATTGCAGCTGGTTTTGATGTGTAGTATTTTTGCCGTATTTTTCACTGTTGAATTATTACATGCTTAAAAGACTTTTTTTTTTTTTTAATTGCAGCTTTCTTAGAGTCACTGCTGTATCATATCAAAACAAATCCCTGAGCTACACTTTGCCAACCAATCCAAGTGGTCTGTTCAGCATTGATCAGGCAACAGGGGATATCAGCTTAACGCGGAGCGTGGATTATGAGAGTGACCAGCGCCAGTACCTTCTTTTGGTCAGAGCAGAGGAAAATGAACAATTCAGTGGTGCAGCTGAGGTAGGCGTTTGTTTCCGGTGTTCTATGTGTCTGTATGTTTTTGTGTTCTTGAGTCCTTCCCAGTCTCTGTACAGATTCCGTATCGATGTTTAAAGTCGTTTTTATCTCTAGGTAGGTGAGGAGGACTGGTTTAACTCCTGATAGACATCCGAAGAAAGCTGTTTTTTAGGGACCAGTCATGCCATTCCATCGTAGGTCATAGGCTTTACCCAAAAAGGTGTGGTGGTAGATGCAGCCAAGGAAAATGTGAGGCTTTGTTTTACTCCTAAATTGATGCATATTTGAAAATGTTCCAATTTATGACAAAACAAAATGGGAATGTTTTGAGAACACTAAGTGAAATAGTAAAGAGAGGAGGTAGTAAAAACTCATAGCAAAAGCTGACAGTTCATGCTCTATCAGAAAGCTGTTTGACAGCAAATATATTTCTAAATACAGTTATCACTGTTGTTTGAATTCAGGATTCTCTGAGTTTGGAAATCCGTGTAATATCACATTTCTTCCTGCTGCAGCACATAAAGTGTTCACCACCAAAGGAGCAGGAGATAGAATTATTAGGAACAAGTTTGAGGACACAGAGTATTTTAGTGTGACAAACAGTGGCTGTGGCACACCAGAGACCAATAGTTTCCATTGACACTACAAGATGAAGAGTGATAGAATATGACTTGAAAGAAGATTCTATTATGATTTTACAAATATAGTTAGCCTAAAGTCAGTTTTACGTGCACCTGTAGAATTTTTGATGTTACGAATAATAGAAATATTAGGAGGTAATGCAAAAGGATGCTTTGGAAGCAGACAGTCTATTTCCATTTGAGTTAATGGTAGGAAATAATCAATGGAGATGAAAATATGAATGGAAATGTTGCTGTGGGGGCTAGGACTTGATAATTCCAAATGTAGAATTTAATATCTAAGCAGTTCTCAGCAGGAAAAGAGCAATATGAAAAAAATGAGTTTTCCTATGTGCTACAGCTTCCAGAGATCTCAGCAAATTCTTCCATCCGGTATTTCTAGAGCAATGGAGTTGTTACCTTGTTTCACTTGGATGCCATTTAACGCTCTCTCTTTCCACTGAGGTTTTGGTTGTAATCACTGATGTGAACGATTGTGCTCCAGAATTCCATCAGTCCATTTACAGCAAAGTCAGCATTCCTGAAACAGTTACTATGACTACTGCACTTCTACAAGGTTAGTACTTTCTAAACCATTTGTTACATTCAGTATCAATGTTTTTCTCCCCTCCACGAGTTAGATTTCACTTTAGAAAGCCTTGGGATGGGGCAAGTCACAGCGCTTTGGCATCTTCTAGAATTGCTCATAATTATTTATTACTGCCACAGCTCAAACAATTTTGGAGGACAAGACACGAAGGAAACAGGTTGTCTTCATGGGATTTTGGTGTAACAAGACTTCAGCTGTGGTCCTTATGATAGCAGCAGGCTTATTGTGGCGATCTTACAACATTTTTCTTTTGAAAAGAGAATAATTTGGCATCAGTAATTATACACAAAGCAGCTCACCTTCTTTGCCCATCTAGAAGTTATGCATGGGCTTGCATTAGGGAGCATAGGATGCTTGGGAGAAACATTTTTCTTGTCCCCAACATAATCTACAAATTAAGCTTTAAATGATGATATTCTGGATATTATGTAGAGTGCAAAAATCTTATACTGAGAATATTAATACAGAAATAAGCAGACCCTGACAATAAAGCAAACTGATGTCAGTTAACCAGAGTAGAAGTGCCTTATATTAGTCTTTCACCCACAGACAAAGTTTTTATAAATCTTGATGGTGAAAAGGAAATTAAACCACAGAAAAATTACTGTTTCCTAGTAAATAGGATTTTATAATCTCCTATTGTTTTACATAGTGATTTCGCCTGTGATGGTAGCCTGTCAATTACTCTTCTGCTGACAGAGTTTCTAGATTTTTCTAGGTTTTGAGTGGGATCTGATGAGCTCAATATTTTCATTTGTATCTGCTAAGTACTATATGTAAATGTTTTATCTTTAATCACACAGAGTCTAATCTGTCCAGGTGATCTCAGGTCAACAGTATATATCAGATGGACGTGAGTATATAGGCTCTGTGTAGGAATATGTTCTTGGTCATACTGGACTCTTTACACCCCTCAAAAGCAAGATGTAGTGGCTTAATTCAGTCAGGGTCCTTAACATGTGTTTTTTCCATCCCCCTATAACTTTGAGAGATTGGTTGAGTAAAAGCATAGAGTATAGCACAGTTTTTATAAATTATTTCAAGCATTACATGCCAAGGCAATGCTATTACAGTTTTATATTATGCACTAATTCTCTTGTTAAAGTATTTCACATTCCAGTTCATGGACTGTGATCTACCTAGTGTCCTTCTCTTCTAACAGTGACAGCCACTGACTGTGATTCAAAAGAAAATGCTGAAATATTGTATTATGCTTTGAGTCCAGACTTCAGTATTACTTCTCATGGTACTATATTCCCAGCAAGAGAATTGGACTATGAACGACCTAACCATCTTTATGAGTTCATAATTATGGCTGTGGATAAAGGGGAAGATCCAAAGACTGGGACAGCAACTGTTAGGATCCATGTTTCAAACGTAAATGATGAAGCTCCTGAGTTTTCCCAGGCAATGTAAATATATATTCCTAAATCTCTTGTTTGTTACTGTTTGTTGTTGTTGTTGTTGTTTTAGTCAGAAGACTGATTATTGTAGGATGGTAACTGGCTTAGGTTCAGTCGAGTTTCAGAGTTAGACTGACAGCAGAGACCCTCTTACAGTTGAAGAAAAAAGACTTGTGCATATATTTAGATAGGGATGGTATCTAGACAGTCTCTTTTGACAGAGCTTGCCTTTCTTCTAAGTAGTTTTAGATCAGTTCAAAATGAAATGACAGTAATATCCTACCAATTAATCGTTTTCTATTCATCTACTTCGCAAAGTTTAAGACCCGCCTGGATGTCTGCCTGGGTGACCTGCTGTGCAGAACCTGTGTAGCATGGTCTCTTGAGGTCCCTCCCAACCCCTATGATTCTGTGATTTGGCTGATCTCCTTGTCGGTTTCTAAATAAGCAAGCAGCAATTGCTTCCAGCCTGCTGCATTTTAAGTAGCTTTTTCCTGCATACACAATGGGTAGCTTTTGTCAACTATATGGATTGTGGCAACTTGGGAACTAGCTGAATGTAACTGAAGTTTTCTGTAAGAGAAATTAATCACCCACAAATTGCCTCATGTTGAGAGACCAATCTGCAAGGCTAATACAAACCAAGACGATGATGTTGTCCTTTCTGCCCTTTGTTTAAATAGATTTACAATCCAGGGCAAATTTATGATTTTTTTCCGTGAACCTTTTTTCATCAGTTCTCCTTAAAGCACCTACTCTCATTTTGCCAGTTTCTACTTTCTGCTTGTTAAGAGACCTTTTCTGCTGACTTGAACTCCTCTGTCCCTGCATTTCATTTTCACAATTATCAGAATTGCTGTCATTTGCATTCTGGATAAGGAGCTAAGGTAGTACTAGGGTTGTGATTGAGCTAAACCAGAATAATTTACTTCTTTTACTTCATCACACATTAAACTGGGGGAGGAATAAAAAGCTGTCACTGAAAATGTTGTGGTGAAATCCCTTATTGGGACAGCAAATACAAGTGAGAGGTTTTTTGTGCATCTGTCTCCTTTTCCTTTGAGTTTTATGCTGTTCTCTGCATAATTATATGTAAGTGTCAGAGTAACTTATTTTATGTAACAGCCGAGGACTCGAGGGTTGTATTTGCTATGAAATGTGGGGAGTGAGCCCATAAGCAGACGTGATTTTTCTGAGTGCAGTCATGCCCATGTATTTTATCTGCTATTGGACAGAGCCAGCTGTAACTCACTGTTGTGGCTGAGCTTTGGGATATCCACCATAGGCTGGTCTGTTGTATGCTTAGCCTAGCCTACACCCAATCCAGTCAGAGAAAATAAGAAGTATTTGGGATTTTGCTAAAGCAGAAGGCTTTTCTACAACTGAGAGCATTAAGCTTAGGCTGATAATGCCTCTTAAGAGCTTACAGTGTCCATGGTGTGCCTGGTCCTGAGGAGAGATTTTTGTAAAACTGACCTTATGCACATACTCCCAGATCTGATCTTTGTCCTGCTGCTGCAAAGGTTGCACTGAAGCTACTTTGACAACGTGTCTCAAAAACAGAATATGCTATACGTATGCTATATAGACAGTGTTTTTAAATTTAGTAAATATTTGCTTTGATTCTGTTAATTATATAACTTAGATGAACAAAATAAATGAATAAGTTCTGGGTTTAGCCCAAACCTTGTGAAGCTAAGTGTGAAAGCGTCAACACTGCTGGAAGTTTACAATGGAATCTACAGGTGGTAACCACAGAAAGACATGAGATATGGAAGGTTGGATAAGTCATCAGTGCTATCGTTCAGTTTTGTTACAAAGTAGCATATTTCTTAGTAGTGTAATTACAGTAATAATTCAGAGATCTCTGCAATACCCTTTATACACTTGGTAGAAGTCCTGTGTGTATTTTTTTTTTCTGTCTAAATTGCATAAATGATCATAATTTTGTTTAACAGTTACAGGAGCTTTGTTTCTGAAGATGCAGGCCCAAATACATTGGTAGCTACAGTCAATGCTGTTGACCCTGATGGAGATGGCGTGACCTATGATATTCCCTCTGGGAATCAAAAAGGAAACTTCGTTGTTGACCCTAAGAAGGGTAATGATGTATTAGCTCTTCACTGCTACAGCAAATGAAAGCAGACAACAAAGAAAAGTATGAACAGGCAGCATCTGAGTACAGCTGGTACAATCCTTCAAATTGAGATTTGTTTGCTCTGTTTGCTTTGTTTGAAACTACTCTATATTATACCTGTGTTATGAACTGAAGTCAAAATCTGAATGCGTGTTTTTCAAAGCGTATGCTGAAGACATTGAATATATATGGAGAGAGCTGCTTCAACTCTATATCTTTCAGAGTTCACTTAGCATGAGATTTTGATTTCATTTCAAACTGTACTTTGCAATGTTAATGTTAGATTCAGATTCCTGAAAATGTGATTGCAGGTAAAGAAGTCTGCCACAATGTTTTTGGGTAGTTTTTGGTGGAAACAGATGCATTAAAGAAAATGAACCAGCTGAGCTGTAGCTGGTGTCTCCTTCCGCTCTGTAGGCATACTTGCAGACAAATCTGTTGTTGTACTTCTTAACTTTGTTTCAATATCAGACTGCAGTAAAGATACCATAGAAATTAAACCATAGAAATAGCAGCCATAAGGTTTGTTTTTAAGTAGGTAAATCAGAATGGCTGTTGTCTTGCTTACTAATGAGAAGAGAAACAGTAATCTGTTAATGTACCAAAAATAAAAAAATACAACCTATTGTTGTCTTTACAGGGCTAGTTAGACTTCGTTCAAGCCCATTTCCAAAGCTGCAGGGGACAGAGTATGTACTTAATGTCACAGCTACAGATGATAATGCCTCGGGAGGGCCCCATTCTCTTACAAGTACTGCTCAGGTTATTGTGAAAATTGATGATGTCAACAACAACAAACCAGTCTTTCAGAAGGTACAAATATGAGACTAGGTGATGTGCATTAGACTGGGTAGCAAATGTTTAAGACTGTTGTCACTGCAAGTGAAACAGCATATGGCTAATGAAAGAGGTGATCCACTTTTTCTCTCTTCTTGATGCCCTGATCTTCTCCAGCTCTCACATCTCTTTCCCGAGCCTCATGTGCTTTGTTATTCTCTTGTGGCTGAGCAGCTTATCAGCACTCTTTTCCTGAACCCCACATCATCTCTGGCATTTTAGAAGATAGGGTCTAGTGAATACCTTTTGGGGCTTCAGTATGACACATGAGGAGGGATGGATTAGCTGTATCTGTCCAGTGGACTTGTGACAAAACATTCTAGAGCAACTCTAGGGCTTCTGGTCAATTTGTGTCTGGAATTGACGAAAGAAGCAAAAGAAGATAGTGAATTAGCTTAAATGGTTAAGTACTGTGAAAAATAAATGCTTGAATGTGTTTTCTGAATATTCACTGTTATTAACATTCTGTTGTCTACAAACTTAGTTTCATGCTGATGGCTAGTATGTTAGTGGAAAATGTTGCATATTTTGGGAAGTGACTGTTTGTATTGATTTTGTAGATCATCATTATTCTGTTCTTTGCAGTCTTACTTTGTATGGAAGGCCATGTTTGACCAGAGCAGCTGTGTGGTTTGGGCAAATGTTTGCACTCTTTTTTATAAGGCTTTTGCTAACGTAGAAATATGTTTGCATTTGGAAGTACAGGTAGCTGTACTTTCTGTCCTAATATTTTAACCAACTGGTAGTTGTTGATTTATATAACCACCAAACAGCAAAGTGAAGTGTGTAAATTAAGAAACGTGCCTAAATAGTGGTTTTTGTTATGTTGTTTTCTATCTAGTATATCTTTTAAGTCAAATGGTGAGATATGTGCTTGATTTATTTTATTTTATTTATTTTGTAGTGTCATTATTATAGGGAACATGCTTCTGTGTTGGAAAACCAACCCTCAGGAACGGCTGTACTGCAAGTTGAAGCCACTGATGCTGATGAAGGAGCCAATGGTATAGTGAAATATGGCTTGATGCGCAGAGATGGTGTCCTACCAGCATTTAGAATTCACCCTGATACAGGTGAAGTGAATGGCAGAACTGATACTCACAGATGTTAACATTGATGGAAAACTAGCTGAAATAATGAGCATCACAAAGTCTGTTTTTGAGTTTTTTTTACAGCAGGCAAGATACAAGCTCTATTAATTCCATGAAACGTAGTTTCTTATCAAATGCTGAGCTAGGTCTGATATTTTCCTTGAAATGTGGAAGTTCTGCTGTGTAAAGTAACTTGTATGGCTTTGTAAGCAAATTAAAAAGAAATACCAATTTTTAGTGCACCTTATCTTGCAATGTTGTTAATGGCTTATCAGTGACATCCAATAGAATAGTCTTACAAAAGACCAAGAGACTAAAATTCTCAGAAAGGCAAAACTAAATTCAGGTGAAACTTTCAGAGGGTAGAACGTGTGAGACATGTCTTATATCCCTTATGTGCTTCAAAATAAATCATTTTTATAAACTTCATCTCTTAAAGTAGTCTGGTATTACCTTTCTTGTGAGCCAAAGATGTAAGCGTGTATTTAGTTTGTGTCTGCATGAGCAATTGAAGTTCTTGAGATTGTTAAGTCTTGTGACTGAAGCTTTAAACCTAAAATTCACGTTATACTTGAATTTAACCTAATATTGGGTTGTATCTCAATTTATTAGTTGATGGTTAAATAAACATCTGAATATTGTGTTCTCAGATGCATAGTATTCTAACTCTGGTATTTAATTTGTTTTCAGGAGTTCTGACAACTGTTCAGGTATTTGATCGAGAAAAGCAGAGGGAATATCCTGTCACTGTGACAGCAACAGACCAGGCAGCAGAACCACTCATTGGGATATGTCAGATAAATGTTATCATTCTGGACCAAAATGACAATGATCCCAGATTTGAGAACACCCGCTATGAATGTAATTGAGAGTCATTGGATAGCGTTTCTGTGCCTTGACTGTGAGCTTACCTGATGTCTAAGATTTTTGGATTTTGTCAGTGTTGGCAGTGATTGTAGCCAGAAATGCACTTAGCTTAATTGCAGAATTGTCATTCTGTATGATGTGCAATGTAACCAGTACAACCTTGGCTAATGGGCCTGTGTGAGTGCTATGGGAAGATTCCTTGGAACGACTGCTGTTTCACTATCTGTGCTTTTCTGAGTGCATTGGGTGTCTGTGGCACTGCACAGATGCGTAAGACCGTGTGATTTGCAGCACTGAGCAGTAACTGAATTGTTTGTTTCTTGATTAATGGTTTTTTTTTTTTTTTTGGTCATACGTTTTCCCATTTGATTGATATTTATCATTCTGCATTGTTTGCTGTTTTACCTTTCCTTCCTGGTTGTTCACAAAATCCTGCTCATTTATGGATAAACACCCAGAGGCAAGGATCCTATTCATAAAAAAAAAAAAAACAACAAAGATTGATATTCTCAATTAATTAAAATATACTAATCATAGAAAGTAGTTTCTGATATTGTGGTCCTTTTCTGAAATTCTGTTTGTTTGTATTTCATCCCCAAAAATGTGTCCTTTAGTATTTTTTTAAACACTTAAAAAAAAAAGTAATTTATTGTGGGAAATAAGATTTCCAAGTTATGAGTATGATAATATGAATTTATGTTCCCCATAGCTGTGGATTGATAAGAACAATTGAAAATATTTGGTTTGACTTTACAGGCATTGTTCCAAGGAAGATAAAGCTATATTTTCCATACACTTCAGTATTTCCTCATGTTTTTGTAGTAAGATGTTTATGGTACTTTGGTGAACTGATGATCAGTTCGAAATATTAGTCTGAAAAATCCTTTCCTTACATTAGATTTCCTGAGAGAGGACACAAGAGTTGGGACCAGCTTTCTCCGTGTTACAGCCCATGACGATGACTACAGCTCTAATGCTGTCATCACATATTCCATAGCAGATGGGGAAACAGATTATTTACAAATTAATCCCACTAGTGGCTGGATATTTGTTAACCAACCCATATCTCAGGTATGGTGCTTATTTTCATTTTAAACTGGCCTTCTCGATATGGCATAGGAGGGACTGAGGTCGTTGCTTTTTCTTTACTGCTATGCTATCCCTTCACCTTAAGGGGTCAATATATCATTTTTAAATTAAACTTAAGTCTCACGCTGTTTGCTTTAAACTTAGTGTGCTGAAATTTGCTAACGTTTATTGAGATAAATAGTAGTATTTACCAACAGTACTGAGTAAAGAAAATCGATTTTGTTAGCAGCCTTGTACCTATTTCATATTCTGAAGTCTTCTTTCTGTTTGTGGATGTTTTTCTTTTGCACAGATTTTAAGTATGCCTTTAACTTCGCATATTCATTTACTTTGCTAAAAAAGCTCACCTGAGCCCTAATCAAAACCCTCTGTAATGAACCCCTTTTTACTGTTCAGAGGTCATCTATAATTCGAGATATTATTGCTACAGATGGAGGCAATAGGAGCAGTAAAGTTGAACTTGTGGTAACTGTTACTAGTGCAAAAAACCAGCCTCCACAGTGGGAAAGAGACAGCTATGAAGTTGTCATTCCAGAGAATACTACACGAGATGCATCAGTTTTGGTAAGTTTGGGACACACTTGTTTGTTTATAAGGCTTTAGAGTATCTGAATGTGCTTGTTTACCTAACTGTAGGGAGCTTTATAATGGTTTTGTGAATTACAATGGCTGGTCATCTGCCATCCCTTTTCATTAAAAAATGCTGTCAATAACCAGCATTTTTCTTTAATTTATGTGAGGATAATTGTTATTTAATTTCCTTCTCACTTGAACAATGCTATAGGTAAATTAATTCCACTGTTTTGAGTGCTACTGTCTTACCTGAGGGGATTATTGGACTTAAAATACTTCGACTTGTTCAATTTAATTTCTCACAGCAGATAATCAGAACAGTTTTACAATATAACTCTGAAGTACGTGCTTTTAGGATAACATCCTGAAGAACCAAACCTGTAGTGGCTGGTAGCCTTTGGGCGCAGCTGTTTGTGCCTGGAGATGTGTCAGGAAGGGTTAGGATTTGATAACCAGCAAGACTTGTCTTACTGTTTCCAGTTGAGAGCTGAGCATCTAGAAGAGTTGGTGAATCCTTTAGAAATGTTACTGTACATACAAACTTGTTGAGTATTCAAATTCTTGGAACTGTGCAGAGAATCAAAGCGACCTCTCCCCTTGGAGATCCTCGTGTGACTTACAACCTAGAAGAGGGACTTGTACCAGAAACCAACATGCCAGTTCGTTTCTACTTGACTCCAAACAGAGATGATGGCTCTGCTTCAATCCTGGTAGCTGAGCTACTGGATTATGAAACAACAAAGAACTTTCTGCTGAGAGTTCGAGCACAGAATGTTGCTGCAGTTCCTCTAGCAGCATTCACTGCGATCTATATTAATGTAACAGGTGTGTAAATGCTTTGATCACATAATCTTAATTAATTAAATTAATTAATTAATTAATAATATATATTTTTTACTCTGTTTTATGTTTTCTTCTTTATGTGCTCTTTCTGATGCTTTAGATGTCAATGACAATGTCCCATTCTTCACCTCATCTATTTATGAAGCCTCAGTAACAGAGGGAGCTGATATTGGGACATTTGTCATTCAGGTCTCTGCCACCGACCTTGACCTTGGTCAGAATGGTGAGGTAAGCAAGTGGGGATCTGTGTTTTATGTAATGAAATGTACAGTCATATAGTTTCAGCATTAAACAATGACAATAAATATTTCTTTATATAATATGTAATTCAGGTGAAAAATTCCTTGCTATTGGATGCTCTGGTTTTGAAAGGTCTATGCAGACCTAAAATGTGATTGGACAAATTAATGAAAAAGTAAGGTTATTAAATGCTTTTGTGAGTGGTAAACTGTGGGAAGCGCTCACTACTGATTTTAGAAATCTAAAATAGGCACATCCTTGGAAGCAAACTTATTTCTCTCTGGGGAGCAAAAATGAAAGCTGAAGTCAAGTGCATCAAAACATACAAATATAGAAATGAGGACGCAGTCCGTAGCAGTGAGCAAATTCAGTTGACGCATGGCTGTTATGTCAGTGTCTGGAATGTTTAGCTAAGTTTGAATGCTGTTGCGCAAGTACTGTGCAAATGTGCTAGTGAACTCATTAACCGATCAGACAAGTTTATTTCAGGTTAATTGACTTGAACCTAGAGATTTCTCAAACTTGCATTTTTACTTTATTTTCTTGGATCGAGTCAAGTTCTCAGCCAGTTCTCAGTCTTTCTCTCTTTAAGTACTTCTTCAGTTATGATCTATCCAATGAAAGAAAAGTATAGATTAACATCTTGTTTTTAATCCTTTAGATAACGTACTCTCTGTTGCATGACCATAGTGGAGACTATACATGTTTTCGCTTGGACTCACAGACAGGCTCAGTATACACTGCCTCAGTGTTTGACAGAGAGAAGAAGGGATCTTATCTTTTAGAAGTTGAGTCAGTTGATGGCTCTGAATCAGCTCGACCTGGAAAACATGGGAGGCCAAATTCTGGTAAGAAACAGTTGTCTGTGACAAGCATGATTTTGCCTGGGTTGGTGTCTGACAACAGAAGCTTTGAAATGCAAGATTAACATTTAATTTCCCTTTTTCTTTTCTTTTTTTTTTTTTTAAAAAAAATTTGTCTACAAGAGAACTGAAAGGAATTGTTAAAATGATGACTGTGATGGTCAAGTAGGGTTTTTGTTCTCGAACTAAAAGAAGAATAGGGGTTCATAGTTAAAGTTCAAAGAGTATTTTCTGTCTAGCAGAGATGCACCCATCCATAGAATACAGGCCTTGTTTGGGTCATGAAGAAGTTTCTTAAACCACTGTATTCATTCAAGAACTAATTATGAAGTATGAAGGAAGGAAAGTTTGAGACAGAAAATCTTATTCTCAATTTACAGCTGTGCCTAAATAAAGACTTAGTTTGACTTTTGTGGCTTAAGGACAAGAAGTTATGACTTAAAACTGTACAATTGCCATATTAGGCATCAATTATTCATGTATTATCTCTTTAAGCAAATTGGATGTGAGATTCATTTGATATCCAAGTGCTTTTGAGTAATATTGGTATATATATATATTGTCCTCAACCCTAAGGGTTTGTTTCTTTATTGTCTACGTATTAGTCTTCATTTAATGTGCAGCTAGACACTTTAAGGAATTGTAGCTGACAGAAGTGGCACGGCTGAGTATTTTAATCTCTTGTTTCTTGTCTCTCTAGACACAGCTTATGTGCGTGTTTTTATCACTGATGTGAATGATAACAAACCTGTCTTCACTCAAAGTGTCTATGAAGTGAATGTGGATGAGGATCAGGATGTGGGCTCAACTGTCATTACAGTCAGTGCTAATGATGAAGATGAAGGTAAAGCATTGGAATTCCCCGTAGCTGCTTATAAAATATTAATGAGTTAATTTCAGCACACCAGGAGATATTTAATGGTTTTAGGAAGGAAGATGTCTTAGATTTGAAAACTTCTTGGAGTGTGAACTGATCACATGTGAATGCTAGTTGATAATGGAGTCATAAATCAAGTGAGTTCTATTTTATGAAGCAGTGCACTAATGTGGGATGATGGGGAATGATTTCTGTGCCAGTATAAATTTATTAGAGATTTTTTTATTTTTTATTTTTAGCAAACGAGTACATTTTATGTCCCAGTAAACTAAGGTTTTGGTTTTTTGATACCCATTGTCATATCTGAAACTGAAGTTCTGGGTAAGTAGTCTGGCATAGCTGCAGATTTTAAAATATCACTAAACTATACTACCAAAAATCATCAGTTGTAATATGAGTTGTGCTTCATTTCAACGTCCTGTGTTTTAATGTATCTCAAGAAATTGTGTTTTTTCTGACACTATTGTTAATTGACAGGAACAAATGCTAAGTTACGTTATCAGATCACTGCTGGAAACACAGGAGGGGTGCTTGGTGTACAACCAGAAACGGGAGCTATTTTTATTTCCCAGCCACTGGATTATGAAGAAACAAAAATGTATGAGATCCACTTGTTGGCTTCTGATGGGAAATGGGAAGATTATGCAGTTGCCATCATCAGTGTCATGAATAAAAATGATGAGTCTCCAGTTTTCTCTATCAATGAGTACTATGGAAGTATAATTGAAGAACTGGATGGGTTACCAGTCTTCGTGCTTCAGGTAGTGCATTTCATGTGCTTCCAGAGATTGTAATATTTCAATGAAAGAGCACGGTTTGCTCTGGTACAATTATGTGAATAATAATGCAACACATATATATTAACGTACTGTAGTTTTACTGAATATTTTTGTCAGTTGAAGAAGAGAAATGCACTTCTATGGAAAAATAATTATAAAAATGTAGTAAGCAAGATAAGCAGAATGGATCATTTGTGATCCTAAAAACCAGATCATTAACATTTTAAAGTAGCTATCAGAACAATATAGTTAAATTACCTCTATAAATATGAAAAAATAAAAGATGACTGTAATAGTGTAATACACTACTCTGTTATTGTAGTGTGAAAGACGTTTATCTACTCTTAATTGTCCCACCTCTCAATTGCTATCTAACATGCACATATTAATTGTGTGTCATACTTTTGCTTGGGCTCTGTTAGATGGTGGAAGCATGCAGGATGTAACATCATTTTATAATTATCATGCCTGTTTTCAATACTTCTTCAGGTTATGGCAAATGATCCTGATAATGTGGATGAAGGAGATTTGAGTTACTCATTGCACGGGCACGGAGCTGCTGATATTTTCACAATAGATGAGAACACAGGAAGCATTTACGCACACAAGATGCTGGATCGGGAAGAAAGAGCACTGTGGAGATTTGTTGTATTGGCTACTGATGAAGGTGGAGAAGGACTTACAGGATTTGCTGATGTAATTATTAATGTGTGGGATATAAATGACAATGCACCCATGTTCACATGTATGCCTGATGATTGCAATGGGAGTGTCTTTGAAAATTCTCCTGCAGAGACATTAGTCATGGAGATGAGCGCAGTTGATCGCGATGATCCAAATGTAGGTCTGAATGCTGTTTTGACTTACACCATAACAGAGAATGTAAGAAATGAGTTTGGCAGTGACATGTTTAACATCAATCCCAATACCGGTACTATCCGTGTGGCGGGGGGAGTTTTGGACAGAGAAAGGACTGCGATTTACTTTCTTACCATTGAAGCAAGAGATGGGGGAGGGCTAACAGGAACTGGCACTGCCACCATCTGGATTGCAGATGTCAATGATCATGTACCTAATTTCACAAAAGAGAAGTGGCAGGCGGCAATTCCCGAAAACAGTGCCATCGACTCAGAAATTCTGCGAGTGTCTGCTACAGATGCAGATGGTGGGAAAAACGCTCACTTAACATTCAGCATCATCAGGGGAGACCCAGATCAGAAGTTTTATATTGAGAATGACAAAGAATGGCAATGTGCCACTATCCGACTGAAAAAAAAATTGGATTTTGAGAAAGCACATGAAAGACAGTTTAATCTTACTATTAAAGTGGAAGATCTTGACTTTTCTAGTACTGCTATGTGCCTGATTGAAGTTGAAGACTCTAATGACCACAGTCCAGTTTTCCATTCTCAGCTTATTCAGACAAGCCCTATTTTTGAAAATGTGCCTGTAGGTACTACAGTAACCACAGTGAGAGCGACAGACAAGGATTCGGGTTTGAATGGGAACATTATATATTCTATAAAGTCAGATTCAGATCCCATGAGGCAATTTGTCATTGACCAGCATGGTCATGTGATTGTGGCGAATAAACTAGATCGTGAAGTCATTCAGAAATACAGTCTAATTGTGCAAGCTTCAGATCAAGGGACACCTGCTGAAACTGGAAGTGTTACAGTTTTAATTAACTTGCTTGATGTTAATGACAACGGACCAAGGTTTGAGGCACCATACATGCCAGTAGTTTGGGAAAACATGTTGAGCCCTGAAATAGTGCATATGAACCATTCATCAAAACTACTTCATGCATACGATCCCGATAGCGAGGAAAATGGGCCACCGTTTACATTTTCATTGCCACCAGATTATCAGAATTCTTTGGATTTTTCTCTTACTGACAACAGAGATGACACTGCAACTGTAACTGCTTTGAGGTCCTTTGACAGAGAAAAGCAGAAGGTGTTTCATCTGCCAATAGTTATAACAGATAGTGGGATTCCAGTTATGAGCTCCACAAACACCTTAACAATAACAATTGGTGATGAAAATGACAACTGCCATGAATCTGGCCGTAAGGACATCTATGTTTACAGTAACAAAGGTAAGTGTTATCTACAGTAGTTCTGTATTGGGCTGCTAATTTTGCTATTTTAGAACAGTTTTTCTATTTTTAATGGATCTTCCACTTCTGTGACAAACCACAGGAGCCTGAAATGGCCATGGTTTGAAACAGCTTAGTGGCTTCTTGTCCATTTCCCGGTTGTACCCTACAAGATGCTCTCGCTCTCTGGGTACCAGTTGTGTGCTGTCAGAAACAGCAGAGCAGTAACGATGGTTTGTGGTTTTCACCCCTGATATTGTGATGATTATTTTTTTTTTTTAATTTTTTTAACTTCTCAGAATTTCATATGGAGTTATATTCATGTATCTTGCACTGTATTGGGTTGTGCTTGGCCTTCATGCCTTTCTGTGACATCCATGGTGTACTCACCTCTCCAGAAGTGGCAGGCTTTGCACTGTTTTAAGAATCTTGGATCATAGCCATCACCAAATTATGCGGGAATCTGAAAATAATTATCCCAGTAATGAAGCTGTGGAATATAAAGTGCGCCCAAAAGCAAAAATTAAATGCAGATTTATTATAATTTATCTCAACAGGAAAATGGTCAACAGCAGTGCTTGGGGAAGTGTTTGCACCAGATCAGGATGAGTGGGACAACAAAACATTTCTCTCTGAAGGAAAACTGTTCAAGTGAGGATTGTATTTGTGTCACAATCAGTAATATTATGCTTTTGTAATTATTTTACTCACCATGTTTTTCCTTATGTTCAGGATGTACACAGAACTGGGATTATTGAGTTTATTAAGAAATGTACTTTTGAATGTACTTAACAAGAACAAAACAAAAACAAAGCTCTGGTAACTAGTCACCAAGAACTTAATGCATGAAAAGATTTTTTTTTCTTTCTTTCCTTTTTTTTTTTTTTTTTTTTTTTTACTGTGGAGAATGCTGGCTCACACCATGATGTTTGTTTTTAATCCTTACTTTTTAAAAATGTACACATTCTGTAAGATCCAATTTAAAAATTGGCTGTTTTTTACTGCCTGCCACTAACCATCAGAATTAATGGAATACAAATCACAAATTCCAAGGGACATAATATAATCATTTCATTAAAATTGGACTCAGATTCCATGATTTCTGTTGATGACAATTCACAATTGTACTGGAAAACCATAACTCTTCAGCTTATTGGAGTTAGTCTATTTATCAGTAGCCATTGGTACTGTTTCCATTTTAGGTTAATGCGTCACAGTAACATTCATGGAATATTTCCACAGTTACTCTTTACTTTCCCTTTGAGGTGGCACATGAAAACTATGTCAGAGATTTCATTACTGACTTTTTCCTATTCTGAATGGGTGAATGAGAATCTTGAAGGACTCTGTGTGTTTCTGTCAGTTTCTGTTTTCATGTAGACCTGTACACGATGGCTATGTTGAACTCCACAGTTACATTGATCCTATAGACTGCTTGCTTTGATTCAGGACAGGGAAGGTCTAGGGCTTTGGAAGTCAAAGAAACATCTCTGTGGAAGCCCTGCAAATTGTTTGGTCTTTGCTGAGCTCTTCCTGTTGTTCATTGATGTTGTTTGTGGATTTCCTAAGTTTTGATCTGTAACCTTCGTAACAACATCTAAGGCTTTATGAATTAAATTAATGAGTAATGTAAGCTCTCAGTATTGGTTTATTAAGTTTTCCTGATTGAAGGTTTATGTCTAGGTCTTTCAGATTAAATCAGAGAACTGGTTCGCTGATGATGGTGGATAATGCTCCTCAAGGAACATACAACTTAAAAATCAGAGTTTCAGATGGACTTTGTCCTGATGTTATATCTGCAGTACAAATCCACGTCAAAGAGCTGGAAAATGAAGCCATACAAAACTCAGCCACCGTGCGTCTCTCAGGTTTGTTTTAGTGCCTGCTGAGAGTTTAGATCAGCTGTGTCTGTATTTAGTGACTTATTTTATGATTTTGATTTAGAAACAATTGTAGGGCAGATGTACTTTTCTGTATGCTTCTAAATAAGTTGAAAGATTAACCTCTATTTCATGTTTATCTATTTTTGATTTCTAAACTCAGATATCACTGCAGAAGATTTTATACAGAGTGGTGAACATGGCAAAAACAGATACAACGTGTTCAAGGAATTACTGGCAAAAATGCTGTCAGTTAAGTTTAGTGATATCGTTGTCTTCGGTTTGATGAACGCTGATGGGAAACAGGCGGACGTAAGATTTGCAGTTCACGATGGCTCAGCTTATTACAGACCTGAGAAACTGCATGCTGAGATGGCAGCATTTAAAAATGAGGTACGTTCTAGGGTTGTCCTGTGGACTCAGTGTTTGGGTGAATGACACATTCAAGGTATGTTTTCCAGACTTTTTACTGGAAGAATATGCAGGATCTGCAGATCCTGTTTTTTGCCTCACTTGAGACAAAACATTTGTCAAGCAAATGCTAAATTCAAGTTGTCTTCCTTCCCCATAATCCCTTGCATACAATGAGTGAAGTCGGTTGCGATAGATACAACAGCTTTTTGTCGCACACGGATGGCCCTGTGTGGTACAGTCCCCTGTGTTCCCAGTCAGTTTCACTGTATAATCTATCAGACATGATTTCATACTCTGATATGAATCAGAATAATTCTTAGAAGATAAAGTAGTACTATAATACAGAGAATGTCTTGAAAGTGACAGCTTTTTGAATGTTCTAGATGCTGATGGAAATACCAAATCTGCTTGTGGTTAGACCTTATAGTAGAGGCTTGATGTCACACAGATTGAAGTTCTGCTGTACAAAGAGATGGCAGTCAATAGAAACAATTGTGCTGGAAGGAAGATGCAGGTTAGAAGAATAGTTAAATTAGATAAGATAGATGGAGACAACTAATTGTTTTATTTAACTTATCAAGGAATAGCTCTTAAATATGATGGGATTCCTCCTCTCATTTTGTTTTTTAAAGAGGGAAATAATTGTAAAATATGTTTTTTTTCCCTTCTGGATGATACCTAACTCTCCTGCTGTCTTACCACTTTCTGCGTGCCCACTAACAGAGTTACCCAGGTGTAATCTATCTTGTCCCATTCTAGTTGAGTTTAATACATCGTACATCTTGTGGAAGTTTCAAGGAGGAACACTGCTTTCCATGTATGTCATTACAGTAGGGTCTGTATGATTCTTGACCAAACAGTATCTGTCTTGCCACCTGCCTGCATCCTGTATGATGTTACGTAGTGTGTACTGTAGGAACCTACTTGGAGAGCAAGTTGGGAATATGGGTGCTATTCATAAAGTGTAACGTCTGTTTCTTCTGCTTACGTGTAGAATTATTGAACAATAGTATGGAATATTGCACAGATTTCAGATATTGATATTCAGATATGACTGCTGAATTCATCAAAGTGGTAACAAGGGACTGCTTCACATACTGTAGTGAAAAAGTTAAGTTAGTATTAATTATATATAACCTTTCAGTATTAAATTAATAGCTCCAGTGACTAATTGCCAACAATCCACAGAAAACCAATAATATCTGAAGAATTTCTGCAGATTTCTGTATCGTTTAACTATAAATAAAGAAAATAAGTAATTAGTGCTGGAATTATTCATTGAATTGCTAAATAATTAATATATTTGCTTTACTTTCTTGGGATGTAGCTTTACAACAACTGTTTTTATTTAGCAGTAAAAATAATCCATTCTAATCCTGTAGAGGAGCTGAGATTGTTTATATACACTCTGCTTTGCTGCAACGGTACTACATAGCTGTCTAAGAGTGCATTACTGACTCCCTGCTAATGGTGATTGATGTGAGCAACAGGCACCAGAGTGCTCTGACAGGATGTGTCATGTCAATGTAATGTACGTTTTTTGCCTTTGGGGATGTGATTTCAATACACGTTAAGATATTGTAGGATATCTGACAAATGATTATAAAGGTCAGTTTTCTTAGGGCTGTGAATTCAGATGACTGCAAAGCAAAACAAAACATAAGCTTCAGTATTTATGTATTTCCTTTTGTCTTTTCACAGCTGTTTATAAAATATTTGACATTCATTTTATCCTTTGAAAAAATACATATTGAGTGTACAGAGAAGAATCTCATCTCATGTTGTTAGCATTACCTTTGTATATCTCCATTGCTTGTAACTATGCCATAGAGAGGCCTGTTGTTTTCAGGTTTAGCCACTAAATGCATGTCACTTGGTGTGTTTGAATCTTCCTTCAAATACAAATCAAATTAGGAAGCTTTGGGCACATTTTTTAATGTCTGTTTGTGGAAACACCTTTACTGAATGACAAGACCTCTTTATTTGGGCCTTCCAAAGCAAATATTAATTAGTGATAAAAATAAGGAAATAGCAAAGATTAACATGGAATAAAAGATAATGACCGGGTGCTGAGTTGATTGCATTTTGCTCGAGACAATCTGAGATGAAACAGAAGCTTAGGGTGTAAATCAGTGGGCTGAATCCTAATTCCTGCAGACTCGTCACTGTCTGTAAACATTCCTACTAAATGCAGCTCAGTGCTGCCATTTTCCAGTCTGCATCCTTATGGATGCAGAACTTAAGAGAAGTTAAGATGTAATATCTGAGCAGGAGTTATGGTTGCTGTCAGAGTGCAGGAAGTGTGAGGTAGACCACACAGCTGGGAAGGTGAGTATCACGAGTATCACTGCTATCAGAGCCCTGATCCTGAGCAATAACACTGGTAGTGTGCAGCACCGATTTAACACATGCAATATCCATCAGGTCAGTGATTTAAGCTTTCAGGAAATTCTCCTACTATAAAGTTTTCTGTGTAATCGTGGCATTTGTTAAATCGCTTTGCTTGCCTTTATGGACAGGGGTGTTACTAATACTCAGGAAACTACAGTGTTCTGTTAATTTTATGATAGCTTAATTTTTATTTTTTTCATAAAGGAAGGAGTGAATAAAACCATGAGTAAGGAAAAGTCTGGTAATACGTCAAACTCTGTTTTCCCTTAGGTCCAGTCAGCGTTACAAGTGAGCATCTCACAGATTGATGTGGATGAATGTAGGAGCGCAAACTGTAGCGAGGGCAGTGGTTGTACAAACCACCTCTCTGTGAGCAACATCCCAACGGTGGTGGATGCAGGGAGCGTGTCGTTGGTCTCTGTGATGACCACCAGCAGCGCTGTCTGCACCTGTGCTGCCAGGAACCGAGTCCATCAGCCTTGTTCCTCCTATGCCCACAGCCCTTGTCTCAATGGTGGGATGTGTATTGACACTTTGAATGGTTACAGGTGGGGAAACTTCTACTGCACCCCTTTTCTTACTTTTTTCTTTTTGTTCTAAAAGTGCCAAGTGTAGCTAACAAGATACAGCTCTTGTAAAACAGTGAGTGCAATCCTAGCTGAAGGAGAAACAGAAAACCTGCGAGTGTGCTAGAGTGTGAAGTTAATGACAGCAGTATCTTTACAAGTGGCCCAGTAATGGTTGCTTTAGTCTTGATATCGATGGAAATACTGCAAGAACAAAAACCCTGGGAAAAAATGGTGGCATTATCAACACGTAACTTTTAAGGGCATTTCATTCAATAGGAATTAAGTAGCAATGGGGCAGAGGGGAATGGGATGTAGTGAAAACAGCAAGCAGTAAGGGCTTCAGAAAACACTACTTGGGAAAATTTCTTTACGGTCACATCAACTTGCATGCAGCAGTATTCCTTTGGTGAAATGACACGATTTACTTGAGCTGAGTTCTCCCTGCAGTAAATTGACCAACTGATATTTGATGTTTCATTTTGCTTACAAAGCGAAATAGTTTGATGTTTCCATCACTGTGGTTTCAGAGATATTTTTCGGATGCAGATTTTATGGTGACCAAATATATATTTTATATATATAATATATAAAATATAATATATATATATATTTTTATGTATTATAATATATTTTTTATATATAAATATATTCTTCATTCTTAAGGCATTTTAATAATTGCTGAGTACCTCTGTATACCTGAGGAGGCAAACACCATTACTTCAGAGTGTGACTTCAGCCCTATGTTTACTGTACGTAGAACCAAAGAAACAGTTGAACACTGGGGAATTTTGACATATCTTTTGTTTGTGCTATTTCAGATGTCTTTGTCCTGCTTCATTTCATGGACCAGACTGCCAGCAGACTAAGCACAGTTTCCATGGAAATGGTTATGCATGGTTTCGTCCCATCAGGCCTTGTTTTGAAAGCTCCCTTTCTCTAGAGTTTATTACCGCAGTTCCAGATGGACTTCTATTATACAGTGGTCCTTTATCAAATCCAGAACCTGGGAATACAGAAAGCTTCATTGCCATAGGTAATGCAGCAACTGTGTGTGCAAAAAATTGCCTTTTGGGAATGCGTGGGCTGTGAGAAGTGTTCAGTCTTTCCATCTTATGAGATAGTTTATTTTCTGGGCTGAAAATGTTGAAAAACATTTTGAAGCATATTCTGAAATGTTCTCTAACAGGTCTTGCTTTTTGGATGTATTGCCTTTTTATAGCCTGTAACTATTGGTCTGTTGCAGAGGAAACCAAGGGGAGAATAAAACAGATGGAGTTGTATATTAAAAATAATTCTCCTAGAAAAGTTGTAGTGCCATAAGGAATTTTGATACTTTGAACATAGGCGTTACACGATCAATGCAGACCTATTGCATGCCATTCTTATCACAGGAAAATTCATACACAAGTAGAACTCACTGCCTGAAGTTGATACATATCTAAAAGCAGTAGCAAGCTGCTGCTTTTTTGTGAATTAATTAATATACAAGATGTGTGGCATAGCTGGTGCTTTTTTAATTATTTGAAAGGTAATGTTGAATATCATTAATCATTAATATCTTCTTCTCTATTTTACAATTACTTGTAAATCTGGGGAGAAGTTAGGAGAGAGTAAAATCTGCATTATAAAACAACGAATTGCTTATCAGGAATTAGCTCTAGTGTTTGACTCTCGACAAAGAAGTGACACAATCTCAAGTAGAGAAATACTGTATTAAATGAATATTTCTACATAGCAGTAGTCAGAGAATATAGTTATTTCTATACTGAAACTTCTATACTGAACCATTAATCCACATCCACCAGCTGTGCCAAAATATCCAAAGTAGAAGGATACTTGTAGCTGGATGTCATTTATTTTTTCTGTGCTGTGTAAGAACTCTCCAGTGGCATTCCTGTGCTGAAGATGAGCCATGGCTCAGGTTCTGTGATGCTGCAGTTTCCAAGTCACCTGAATGTCTCAGACAAAACATGGCATCAACTGGAAGTGAGAACCAGTGGCCAGGTCAGTTGTTTGATTTTCCCCTTCAGAATATTGGCATTTACCTATGCAGATAGGTGAGAGTAGAGAAAAGAGACTGGATAATTCTGTGCATTATTCTAATCGTCCTTGTAGATTTAAGAGAAATGGTTGAACTACTCAGAGGTAAAAATTAAATCTTTTTTGTTAGATGATTCTGTTTTGGCTTGATGTTTTTATTGCATGGTAGAAAACAAAACAAAAACAAACAAACAAAAAAAGCAAAACC